>NC_046284.1:26348877-26518059 GCF_004115265.2 Rhinolophus ferrumequinum | reverse complement strand
CATACCTCACCTCAAGGACTTTCCACTTCAGCTGTTTGAAGATCAACATAATTGGCATAATTGGTTTGGGTTGTTTCTATAACGTGAAAAGTGAGTCTCACAGACCGTGCCAGAAACACTGCTACTCCCTTGTATACTTATCAATAAAAACCTCCAGTCGGCTTTGTTCTGGGCTCCAGTCTTTCAGAACTGTGAGACCCCTGGCCTTCTGAGATTTAACTGCATTAAGTCTCTGTATGTTTCTTTCTTAAACTTAACCCAAAGCCGCCCCTTCTCGTACCGTCACTGCCCGTGTTGTGCTGGACGCGACAAACTCCCATTTCTTCAAGGGACCTTGCTGTCCATACAGTATATTACAAGGCATTATTTCATAAATGAGACCACCTTTAACAAAGTCCTTCTAGCATTTAAGTAACTATATGTCAATAATAATACTACTAATAGTTATTGTCACACATTGTTTGAATTACTTTATGAATATTAACTAATTTAATTCTCAGAATCATTCTATGATGTAATTACTATAACCTCCATTTGATAAGTGAGAAAACTGAGTACTCAAAGACACTTAACTAGTGACAGATTTGTGAATTCGGCTCCAAAATCCAGGAACTCAACCACGAAATGATGATGACAATGATGATGGTAATGATAATAAACCAGCAAAATATATTAAAAATGGCCTTTGCATGAGATCTTTTGACCTACATGAACTTGCACTCTATAGCAGAATACTATAATAGGTAAGTGCCAGTGTTTGTTTGTTTGTCTGTTTGTTTGCTTTTTAATAATTGCTATGGGAAGAAATGCTAACTTGACAGTCTAATTGTTGAGAATAAAAAGTTACCTTCTGTTTTTCTCTGTAATCTTCTCCTTCAAACTTGTACAAACTTTGTTCATTGTCCATTCTAAAATTTCTCAGAGAAGACTCTCCCATTTTCTGCAAGCGTTCATTCATCTCTGCAGTCTAAAGTTGAATGCATTGAAACAAGAAAATTATCACTGAATCATATATAAACATGTGAGGATTCTCTATCTTTTTAAAAGTCAAGTTTGACATGAAATATCCAATCTGCTAATTTCCAAGGTAAGAATGCAATACTAACATCAAACTTGAATATAAATTTAACTTGCCCCAAGTATTTTAAATATTTAGATGGTTCTTCCAAAGTATTCTTCACTTAGGCTTTCTTTAAAATCTTTTATCTTCGAAGATGTAGCCATATTATAATTTCTATTGCATAATTTTAACGGGTCAAATAGCAACTGTGGTACATTTATACAATGGAGTATTATGCAGCCATAAAGAAGAAAGAAATCTTACCATTTGCAACAACATGGATGGATCTAGAGAACATTATGTTAAGTGAAATAAGTCAGACAGAGAAAGATAAGTACCATATGATCTCACTTATTTGAGGATTCTAAAGAAAAGAATAAGTGAATGAACTAATCAGAAACAGTTTGGGAGACAACGAGGAAAAACTGAGGGTTGCTAGATGGGCGGGAGGGGTGGGGGGTGGGGGGGGAGGGTGAGGGGATTGGAGGGCAGTCGGTGACCACAGGATGGCCACGGGGTTTGAAAATTAATCTGGGGAACGTAATTTGGTGGTTACCAGAGCGTAAGGGGGTTGGGGGGGTGGGGGATGAGGGTGAGGGGGATCAAATGTATGGTGATGGAAGGGGAGCTGACTCTGGGTGGTGAACACACAGTGTGACTTATGGATGATGTGATACAGAATTGCATACCTGAAATCTATGTAATTCTACTAACAATTGTCACCCCAATTAATTAAAAATAAATTTAAAAAAAAAATAGCTAATGCTAAAATGAAGGCAAACTTGGATTAAACAATATATTTTGCATACTAATATGAAACATACCAATACAAGATTGCTCAAAATTCAAGATATTATACATGAAAAGATGCTCAACATCAGGGCACTACAAATCAAAACCACAATGAGATATCACCTCACACCTGTTAGAATGACTATTATCAACAAGACTAGAAATAACAAGTATTGGCGAGGATGTGGAGACAAGGGAACCCTTGTGCATTGTTGGTGGGAATGTAAACTGGGCAGTCAGTATGGAAGACAGTATAGAGGTTCCTAAATAAAAATAAAAATAAAAATACCATATGATCCAGCAATTCAATTTCTGGGTATTTCTCCGATGGAAACAAAGACAATAAGTCAAAAAGGTATATGCATCCCCATGTTCTTTCAGCATTATTTACAATACCCAAGACATGAAAACAAGCTAAGTGTCCATCAATGGATGAATGGATAAATATAGATAGATAGATAGAGATATACATAAACATTCCATATATCTGTGTATATATATGGAAAAAGGCTTTCCTTCTTTTTATGGCAGATTAATATTCATATATACGTATACATATGTGTATGTATATCTATATATATGAATATTAATCTGCCATAAAAAGAAGGAAAGCCTGCCATTTTCGACAACATAGATGGACCTTGAAGACATTATGCTAAGTGCAGTAAGTCAGAGAGAGAAAGACAAACATACCATATGATCTCACTGATATGTGGAACCTAAAAACAAATAAACTCATAGATAAAGAGACCAAATTGGTGGTTGCCATTTTGAGGTCTGGGTGTCAGTTATAAAATAAATAAGTCCTAGAGATGTAATGTAATGTAAATTTGTGTGTGTGTATATGTGTGTGTGTGTGTGTGTGTGTGTGTGTGTGTGTGTGTGTACAAAACCTCAGAAACAAAAAGTGGTCTGAAAAGTAAATTCAACCAATTTACAGGAAATATAGTAAATAAGTGAATATAATACAATACCCCATGGGAATGGAATCAGCAAAATCCAAACTGTGAGCAATTCAAAAGGCAAACAACCCAGTTTCTACACCAAACAAATTACAAGGGAAAAATATATAAATGGAGAGAGAACCTACAGATTAAAAAATATGTAGATGACATATCAATCAGTGGCAATGTGTGGACCTTATGTGCATTCAGATTTTAAGAAAACTTTTTTTAAGAAAGTATAGCTACTAGACCGGCCCGGTGGCTCAGGCAGTTGGAGCTCCCTGCTCCTAAGGCCGAACGAAGGCTGCCAGTTCGATTCCCACATGGGCCAGTGCGAGATGGCTCAGTTGGTTGGAGCGCGGGCTCTCAACCACAAGGTTGCCAGTTCAACTCCTCGACTCCCGAAAGGGATGGTGGGCTCCGCCCCCTGCAACTAAAATTGAACATGGCACCTTGAGTTGAGCTGCCGCTGAGCTCCCAGATGGCTCAGTTGGATGGAGCACGTCCTTTCAACCACAAGGTTGCCGGTTTGACTCCCTGCAACTAACAACAGAAACTGGCCCTGGAGATGAGCTGTGCCCTCCACAACTAAGATTGAAAGGACAACTTGACTTGGAAGAAGTCCTGGAAATACACCTGCTCCCCGATAAAGTCCTGTTCCCCTTCCCCAATAAAAAAATAATAATAAAAAAAGATCCCATTTTTTTAAAAAAGAAAGTATAACTACTTATAAAACAATTAAAAATTTGAATATTAACAGGATATTTGATGTTATTAAAGAATTACTGGGGTTTTTCAGGTGGGATAATGCTATAATAATTTTGTTTTTAAAAAGACTTCTTGTATTTTAGAAATACACAATTAAATATTTACAGCTGAAATATGTATGAGATTTGCTTTAAAATAACCCAGGAAGGGAGGAAGATGAATTTGGGGGTGTAAATGGGGTAGGACTGGTTTATGGCTGTTGAAAATGAGTGATAAGTATATTTACACTATTCTGTTCATTTACACTATTCTGTCTACTTTTGCTTATGTTTGAAATATCCATAATAATTTGTGAAAAAAGGTAAATTCAACATAAAACTACAATATTGTGAAACAGCTTATTATATATACTTTAACAAAAAAAGCTTTAATATTGCATGAAATGGTCACAAAAGATTTTCAGTTGACACAATGTATTAATACACACTTTTTAATACAGTGCAAAACAAAAGTCATAAAAATGTCACCCTGATACATGTGCTTGAAAACAAAATTTATTTGGCTTTTAAATAAATACCAACATTATTTTCAATAAGCATGAGATAAAAGGTCACTCATTTTCAAACTCTGGTGCTTAAGTCTTTCTCTCCAAAAAGTAATAAAAAAAAACTAAATTACTCCTAGATATAAATCTATAACGTCTTAGAGAAAACATGAGTCATATGAAACATGCAGTTTGAAACATACATTTGAAACAACGCAAATACAGTAAGTATGCTTATTAAGTATGTTGATTTCAAAACAACGATCATGAAAACAAAATTCCATTTTAACTAACCTTCTTTTCTCCTCTTTCCAGAAGAGTTGTAATGTCTTCATCTGTCAGCTTACTTTCTTTAGAAGCAAAAACATGAGTGGCTCCATGCCGTATCATTTGCAACATTTCCTCTTTTGCCAGCTTGTTGGATTGTTGGTCAATGAGTCTTCCTAATAATATAAATAAAAGTTGTATATACTCAATTATATTCCACAGAAAGCAAAACATATGGTTTTAATAAGACACTACTACATTTAACCATAAGTAAAGCTTTATAAGAACAGAAAATTAGTAAGCTTTAAAGTTACTGTTTTAATGAACAGCCCTACAAGATTTTTTTCTACCATACCATCTATTTCAATATGAATTTCCTTCCGTAAAATTCAGTTAAAATTCAGAAGGACAAAATCATGTTTTCATGTACAAACTTTGCTTTTTAGATCAAATATCTCTGTATGGACAGGCAACCTCTAATATATGTTTTAAAATTTTTAACTTGATATTTTGTCTGCTAAATAATATCAAGCACTTCAAAAAACATGCCACTGACATTCAACTATATGCTAGTGATGTTCAACTAGCTTATAATGAATGTAAGGCTTAGTTAACGAAGATTTAAATTAGCATTTTGTTTCAAAAACTAACTTTTTTTTCTCTCAGTAAGTTTGCAAATTTTGGTCAACTTTCATTAAAAGTAATCTCCTTTGGAGAAAACTGCATGTGTTTTTGCAAAAAAAAAAACCACCTAATTAAGTTGATATGTATAAATACCTTGTTGTATAACAATTGAGTCAAGTCTCAGTTTTATTTCAGCTCTTTCTACAATCCTTTCTTCAACAGTGTTGTCAGTGATGAGACGGAACACACGTACTGGCTTCTTCTGACCAATACGATGTGCTCGATCCTAGTAGAAAAAATCCTAATATAAGATATTGGGTATTCTGGATAAAATGTGTAACAGAGTCACCATATGCTATAAAATTCTGTAAATAAAATTAGTTCCTGATCTCTCTACACATGCCACTTTTCAGAGGAGGAGGATGACTATTAAGAATATTAAGACCCCTGGGAACAAAGAAATATGCAAATATTCTACAGTACCATTAACAGAAAACTTCCAGGAGGAAAACAGGAAAAGCCCTACCACAAGACCCAGCAATTTCATTTCTGGGTATTTATCCAAAGAAAATGAAAACACCTTTTTCTTGTGGCAGAATAGTATTCCATTGTGTGTGTGTGTGTGTGTGTATATATATATATATATATATATATATATATATATATATATATATTACAACTTTTTTATCCAATCATCTATCGAAGGACACTTTGATTGTTTCCATGTCTTGGCCACCATAAATAAAGCTGCAATGAACATTAGAGCACATAGGTCTTTACGGATAAATGTTTTCAGACTTTTTGAGTAGATACGCAGGAGAGGGATTGCTGGGTCATATGGTAATTCTATTCTTAATTTTTTAAGGAACCTCCACACTGCCTTCCATAGCAGCTGCACAAATCTGCATTCCCTCCAACAGTGTATGAGGATTCCTTTTTTTCAACAGCCTCTCCAACACTTGTTGTTATTTGTCTTGTTGATGATAGCCATTCTGACTGGCGTGAAGTGATATCTCATTGTGGTTTTTATTTGCATTTCTCTGATAATTAGTAATGTTGAGCATTTTTTCATATGTCCATTGGCCATTTCTATGTCCTCTTTGGAGAAATGTCTCTTCAGGTCCTCTGCCCATTTTTAAATTGGATTGTTTGCTTTTTTGTTGTTGAGTTGTATGAGTTCCTTATGTATTTTGGATATTAGCCCCTTATTGGAGGCATTGTTTGCAAAACTCTTCTCCCATTCGGTTGGTTGCCTCTATTCTGCCATAAGAAAAAATGAAATAATGCCATTTACGATGACATGGATGGATCTTGAGGTTATTACGCCAAGCGAAATAAGTCAGACAGAAAAAGTAGACAACCATACAATTTCACTGATCTGTGGTCTATAAAACTGAAAACAACAAAGGAACAAGACAAACAGATGAAGAAACAAAAACTCATAGACACAGACAATAGTTTGGTGGTTACCAGAGGGTATGGGGGGAGGGGGGTGGGAGATGAGGGTAAAGGGGATCAAATATATGGTGATGGAAGGAGAACTGACTCTGGGTGGTGAACACACAATGGGATTTATAGATGATGTAATACAGAATTGTACACCTGAAATCTATGTAACTTTACTAACAATTGTCACCCCAATAAACTTAAAAAAATTAAACACAGAAGCTGCTAGAGCAAATAGGTGAAGGGAGGAGGGGAGTTGAGGAAAAAAAAATCAAAGAAACACGGTTCAAAACAGCCCTTACACTAAATATAAAAACACTAGAGCCCAGTAACAGTTTCAACACAGAATACTAAAAGAGAATGCAACATCCCTATACATATTTAAAATTTCATACTCAAATCAGTAAATCATGAACGACCAGCTATACTCTAACATTTTTATGGAAATAAAGGTTATCATTAATGAGTTTTCCAGTTCAGTAATACTGTTAACTTCTGGGGCTTATACCTACTTAGTCATATCAAGCAGGTAGTTTAGTACCATGCTAAAGTACTAACTATGCCAAAGCATGTTGATTTAAAAGTGTCTTGACAGTCAATATTTTTCAATTCTCTATTATTAAAAAAAAGGACTTCTAAGCTATGCCTCATTAGTATATGACTTTAATTGTTTCCAAAGACAGTCTATTGTCTCATAACTTCTTGGAATTCTGAATGCATAGCTCTACTGAATCTCTTTACTTCTGAAATTATATTTATCTTAAGATGTGTCACATGGACAAAAGTTGTAGCTCTAGTTTAGTAAATGACACCATGATGAAAGGTTAAGAGAAATAGCTCCTGAATTTATCTTAAGATGTGTCACATGGACAAAAGCTGTAGCTCTAGTTTAGTAAATGACACCCTGATGAAAGGTTAAGAGAAATAGCTCCTGAATTTATCTTAAGGTGTGTCACATGGACAAAATTTGTAGCTCTAGTTCAATAAATGACACCATGATGAAAGGTTAAGAGAAATAGCTCCTGAATTTTTTTTTAACTGGTAGAATAGTTTCTGATGGTGTCCTCAGGTAGCAAATGTTTCCCTGGAATATATTCCTTTGTTACCTTCTTACCTTCTCATCCCAACTGTTTTATAATGAAAGTTAAAATCCGACCTCCCCCAATTTCAGTGCTAAGGATTTTAATATATTTAGTTGTTAAACAGAACAATATTGAGACATTAACTTTTTAACCCTTTTTCACTTAAACATGCATTCATCCTCTTCAATATTTAGGAGTGGGGAAAAGGACATTTCTGCTTCATGATAAAAGCCAAAATCAACACACAAATGCTATGGTTGGATTTGGGTTGTTATTGTTTTCATTTCCCCTGTTTGTTTTTGCAATCAGCACATCAACTGCAAAATTATTTGTTTTCCAGGATCATCTATTTTAACATCTACAAAACCTCCCCAAAATTGTTCTTATTCTTTTACTATAAATTGCCTTGGTGCTGTATAAATAACAATAGTATTCTGAGCTAAGACAAATTTCTGACAACATTAAAGATTACTAACCATAGCTTGTAGATCAACCTGTGGATTCCAGTCTGAATCATATAGTATAACCACATCAGCACTTGCCAAGTTAATTCCAAGACCTCCAGCCCTGGTACTCAGCATAAAGATGAATTTGCTACTATTAGGAGCATTAAAGGCCTCTATTGCTTCCTTTTTATAATTGACACAGGAGATAAAAGAAAAAGAGAAAAAAAATCAAATTATATTACCAGAATCCTTAAGAAAGAAGTACTTTAACATGCATGCTCAAAACCCCAACTTCATAATATTCTTCCACTTCCAAAAATATTTAAGCATCTATCTATATACTGTACTGCACGAATTGCTGTAGAAAGTATATCGTATAAAGTTCCTAATTTTATAAGCTTATATCAATAGAGACAGACTTAGAATAATCATAGACAAATTTATCTAAGCAAGTAACAAATCACTGAAATTATTTTAAAGCAATAATAGTGAAAATGTTTTGAGTGAGAGCTGACATATACCTAGGGGGCAAAATGTCAGGTATCGCAACGTCATACACACTAGTTTAGTAGACCAACCAAGAGAAAACAAAAAGTTTAGAAATGAGAAAGAGAGCAACGGATATCAGGGAAGGTAAGCAGATTTATTTCCGTATGGTGAAAAGGGAAAACAGAGAAGTAATGAGGAAAATCAGGAAGGTAACTGAAGGCTATTTAGTAAAGAGTCTTAAAAATTAATGGAACGTTAATATGCTTACTATATAAAGATCTCATACAAATTAATTAGGAGTAAAAAAAACAAAACTGAAGTCCCCAAAAGAAAAATGAGAAGAAAAAAAAAAAAAAGCCAGACAATATACAGAAGAACACATACAAATGGCTAATAAACTAAAGAATAATGCTCAATCACTAGTAATCAAATAAATACAAATTAAAACAACATAATACCATTTTTTGAAGATTTAAAAAAATGATAATACTCAATGTTGACGAGGGGGCGGTGAGACGGGCACTCTCATACATTGCTGCTGGGAGTGTAAATTGGTACAACCTTTTTGGAAAGCAATTTGGCAATATGCATCAAGAGTCTTAAAAATGTTCATACCCTTTGACCCAGTAATTCCACTTCTAGGAATTTATCCTAAGGAAATAATCAGAGATGTGCACAAAGATTTATGTATATGGACTTCTACTTTACATTATTTATAATAGTGAAAAATTGGAAACAACCTAAATGATCAACAATAGTGGATAAATTATTTATAGTACATCCATATGATGAAATATTACACTGAAATTATTTTTACAATGATTTTTTTATATGAAAGTACAATAGAATATTGAGTAAAAAGTTATCAGGATACTGAACTTTATGTATAGTGTACACAGTATAATTTCAATTAGTTATAATATATTATATATACATAAAAAAGATTGGCCAGGAATACTTTTCTTTATTTTTCAAATTTCTTCAGTAATGAAATATTACTTTTACAATCACAAAATGCAGGACACTGTATTTATAATGAATGGAATGGCATGGTCAAAAGTTGCAGGCAGAAAAGGTGACTCCCATTGCCGCAGTGAGTATAGCATGTAGAAAGGGCAGTATAGAAAGCAGCGTGGTGTACTGAGAGGCAATTTGGTGTAGAGGAAATAGCAAAAACCTGGGCATGAGTCATAACTCTACCATTTATTACATACGTGGTTCTGAGCAAGCATTTAACCTCTCTGAGACACAGTTTCAAGTAGAGAAAATTCTACCAATACTTTACTGAGCTGCTGGAAGAGTTCAATTGGAATTATAAGTCACCTAGCTTATAGTAGTTACTTGACAAATGTTAGTCCCTTTCCTTATAAAAGTGAGGAGGCTGATTAAATGAAAGTTACAGGAACTGAGTTAGAGGATGACCAAAGACTTAGCTGAATTTAGCTGTAGCAATGGAAAAAGGGCAAATCTGAGAGCTATTGAGAAAGAACTGTTAATTAACAGCTGGTAAATGATTAAAGTTAGGAATCAAATATGGTCTTCCCCTTCTTATCGGCAATGATGAAATGACTGTGTGGGCAACAACATAATGGGAAAGCAGGGCATTTCAAAAAAAATAATGAACAGCTCTGACTTTACTGTATCTAAAATCAATATATGGAAAATATTATTTGAAATGTTAAGAAATCAGAAGAATTTGGGCATAATTAGGTAAAGTCTGCATTGTTCATGAACAGAGATCAGTCAGAAATGCAGTTTGGCTATCTGAGGTCAGAAGTCACCTACCCTTCTGCCTTAGTATCATCTTCATTCTAGGAAGAAAGGTCATCTTGAATAGTACTATATGGCCTACATTTAACGGGATTTGGAGAAACCTATTCTCAGGAATAAATCAGCAAAAGCTCAATAAAGCTTCAAGATATCACTTCAGAAAGAGTTAAATACTATACAGCAGGGAAGAGTGTCAGCTTTGAAATGTTCCACATTTGTAAATGTTAACACAACTGTTTCCCCAGAGCGGGTAGCAGGTAAACCCTTAATATGAAAAGGGCCTGTGTGCCTGCTGTGGACACTATCATATGCTCTAGCCTGGCTTCAATAAGAGGGTGCACAGGGGACAAAGGGCCCACTGCAGCTATGGAAGGAGAGAGCCATGGACTGAGGGTTTTTGTGGCCTAAAAAGGGGCCCTAAAGCTGAGAGGTAAAAAGGCCGGTGTGCAATTTCATGACATGTGGTATATATGCCACTATACAATTTCAAAACTGCATTCATACCTAGTATATCCAATGGTCCTCACGTTGTCAGAAAAAAAGAAGCCCAGGTATTAGTATTTCCCTTATAATACAGTTAAATATACTGAGGCTCAGAGAATTAAATGGCTTGCATACACTACAAAGTGGTGAAGTTGGTGCTAAAATTCAGGTCTTCTGAAACCAAGTTCAATGCATTTTCCACTATACCATGAAATCACAATCTTTGCCCAGAGCATGAGTACAGACTTAAAACAGAGGCCAAAGACAGAGTCCTTGAAGGATTACAGAAAAGAGAAGATAAATTAGCAAAGCCCTCCCCAAAAATGTGCTTTAAAGGGTTTAAAATACATTAGACCCATGACATTCATGAGGAATAATCTAAAGATCATTAAGAATTTCCAAATCTGGGAAAGATAGATACTAGGTAGGCTTCCTCACTAGCTAAGTGACTCATTTCTGCATACCAAACTTTTAGTATTCCAAGATCCAAATGCATGATCAGAGCACCTATACCTATGTTGCCCCATTCCAACTTTACAAAGTCTCTGTAAGACTGAGATTACTCCCTTTACAAATTACTATGTTTCATGATTCTTTAGGGTTGCTTATAAACTGGAAAAATCTGAACTGTTAAACTCCACGAATGGTGAGGGTCTACTGTAGGAAGCAAATCAAGAAAAGAAAAAGACATAAAATCAGAGGTCAAAAAGCAAGGTGAGAAACAATAATCAAAACATCAGACATAGTAGTCATTAGAGGAGGTAAGGATGTAATGGTGTATTATCATTTATATAAGTGAGAATGTCTTTGAAAATCTTCAACAGAATGATTGATAAAGAGTCAGTGTAATGGAAGCCAGATTGAAGATCTGAGAGAGAGGTGGTAGTGAGAAATTCAATGAACCTTGCTAAAGAAAAGGCCAAAGTTCAAAACTACCTAATGATGAAAAAAATGGCTTAATTGAACTCTGATTTTTGAAGTCCGATTTTCTTTTGTCTTCCTTACCTCTCTTTCTTCATGTGGGGTTTGTCCATCTAGTCGACAATACTCATAACCACGCCACATACAATAATCTTCCAAAATGTCCAGCAAGCGAGTCATCTGGCTAAAAATGAGAACCCTTGAACCTAAAATATTTCACCAAAAAAAAAAAGGTATTTAACTTGTGTAAAACTAACTTGGAAGTTACAAATATTAAAAGATTATATGCAATATAGACATACAGCACATGAACACTCCAGTAGACACATACACTTTCAATGGATGCTGTCGTGCGGGGAGGCCTGCGGGGTCTCTGCTCCCGCTCCCCACATAAGAACACAGGATATGGCTAGGTCAAAAAGGAACACCCACGGAGCCATAGATAGGGAAGTCATACCACTATGGTCTCACTGGAGGCTGGGTTTACACGACGTGCGACCTGCTGTCCGCTTTGCTGCCAACCGACCGACTCTCCTCGACTCTCCTCGACTCTCCTCCACTCTCCTCCATAGCCGCGGCAGTTATATTAGTGGCCAATGGCTCAATGGTTACAGCTCATGGCCAACCAGCCACAGCTGACAGCTATCTACTACCTGAGCCAGCACCCCTCCACGTGAGGCCGAGAGCCTGGAAACTGTTCTCTGGGACTCTGTCCCCACAGATGTTATATAGAATTATGCATTTGTTGAGTTTTGCATTTGTAAGGCTTTCAAAATCCTCCACAAATATTGAGACAATTTAAAATCTGCTTTTACTCTGTCCTGAGGACGAGTGACGGGTCCATACAATCTTTCATTGGGCTACTGCAACAGTCTCCCTACTTGTCTACTGTTTCTAGTCCATCACTCTTAGTAGATTCCCCCATACTGCTTCCAAGGTTCTCTTCCTTACAAATCTGGTTGTGTCACTTTCCACAGCCAAGTCTTCAATGACCCACCAAACCCACCCCACTTCACCAAACTCCTTAAAGCTTGATTTACAAGGCCTTTTGTAATTTGGCCCCATCCATCTTCCCAGATTCATCACTACCACTCTACCCCAAAATACTGTTAAGTTCTGCATTCCTTTCCTTTGACACCTGTTTCACTGCCCTGGAAAACCCTTCCCCTCCTTTTTCCCATGGTTTACTTGCACACATTCTCCAGTGCTCACCTCAAATGTCATCTCTGTAACCACTTCCCCAACTCTCAATTTCTCAACATTTCATAGCACTTATCACAATGAACTGCAACTATTCCTCCTCACTACACTGTGGGCTTCTCGAAGGCAAAAAAAAAAACTGTTGTTTTATGTATCTTTGTATACCCAGCCCAAAGAACAAATCCTGGCAAAGAGTAAGTATTCAACAATGTTTGCTGAATGAATGAGTGATTATGCGAAGTGTTATTCATATGCAAGTCATTAATATTAAGTTATTTCATGTTAATTGGAAGATTTTTAACTCACCCTGTTCTTTGAGTTTGGCCAACAGTTTATCAAGAACTACCATTTTACCACTGTTGTTGACAATATGCTCATCAGTGGTATAAGGTGGACCAGGTTCAGCACCATCAAACAGGTAAGGATGATTACAACACTTTCGAAGCTGCATCAGAATGTTTAAGAGTCGCATCTTGTCCATCTTGCCAGCAGAGTTTAAAACATCAATATCTTTCATTAGGATTTTTGTATACCTGAAATTTATTAAAATATAATTAATCATCGATTATTAGAAAAGTTTAATGCCTTCAAAAATGTCCCTTTGGTGATCAGCTTAGATTCTCATTTAAAGATAAAGAAGATTTGATTTGAGAGTAAATCTGATCAGCAATACCAAGAAACTAGTGAAGATTTCAACATTTTAACTTGTATGTTGCCTATAAACCTATTTCCTCCTGTTTTTATCCATTAGTAGACATTGCTATCAGCTGATAACTACTCAGATAATTGTATCTGATAATTATTTAATAACTACAATGTTTGCTGAAACTTGGCATCCAACCTTTATGCGTTTGAGCTAAAAACAATCCCAGTTTTTTTTTATACCTGTCTTCCTAGGTCATTTTTTTTTTCTGATTCTATAAACAGTTTTCATTATCCTTTCTAAACCTTCATCCAGATAAAAATATACCTACATATCCACCTGAACAGTAAGAATATTTAATTATAGTAAGAGCCAAACTGTACTGAGTGTAAGTGCCAGGTATCATGTCAAGGGCTTTACATCTTTACATGAATCATCTTGATAAATTTTCACAAAAACTTTTGAGAGTTTTTCACCCCCATTATACAGATGGGAATTCAGGCAGCTAAGAGAAGTGAAACAACTTACTCAGGGCCACAGAAAGGGACAAATACAGGGTTTGATCTTACGTCTGAGTCCAGAAAAACATACTCTTCACCAGTACCCTATACTGGTTTCAATAGTAGAGCAGCCATTATAAATTATAAGTGACCTAATTTTATTTATATAAGGAACATTTTGCTTCTCTTAACAGCACTATTTTTTTTTTTTTGTCTTTCTGACTGGTTTATTTCACTTAGCATAACGTCCACAATCTTCACCCGTGTTGTTGCAAATGACAGGAATTCCTCATTTATTTATTTATTTATTTATTTATTTATTTACTTACTTACTTACTTATTTATTTGACTGAACACTAGAACACGTAGTTTCCTTTTTTTTATTAGTTTCGGGTATACAAAGCAATGTAATAGTTTGAAATTTAAACCCTCCACAAAGTGATAACCCACCCCCCAAGCTATTACCCCTCTGATATCTTATATAGTTGTTACAATACCATCGACTATCTTCCCTATGTTGTATTCCACATCCCATGACTATAAATACCTATATGTGTAGTTATAGTTGACATTCAATATTATTCTACTTCAGCTCTTCAGGTGTATAGTTCAAATTGGTCAGGCATCTACACAGTCTACGATGTGTTCCCCTGATTAAGTCCAGTGCCCATCTGGCACCTTACATGAGCTTTATAACATTGTTGATTATATTCCCCATACTGTAATCAATTTGTATTTCTTAATGCCTTCACCTTTTTCACCCTGTCCCCCAACACCCCTCCCATCTATCACCCTGATAGATCTAGTACCATCTGACAGCATACAGAATTACAATATTGCGGACTACATTCCTTATACTATAACCTACATCCCCATGACTACTGTATAACAACCAATTTGTGCTTCTTAATCCCTTCCCCTTTTACCCATCCTTAACCCCCCTCCGATCTTAAAGAAGTCCCTCTAAGAGTCCTTGTAACACTGGTTAGGTGGTGATGAACTCCAGCTTTTTCTTGTCTGGGAAGCTCCTTATGTGTCTTTCAATTCCAATGACAGCCTTACAGGGTAGAGCAATCTTGGTTGTATGTCGTTGCTTTTCATCACTTGGAATATCTCCTGCCACTCCCTTCTTGCCTGCAAAGTTTCTTTTGAGAAATCAGCTGACTGTCTTATGGGGGCTTCCTTGTAGGTAACTAATTGTTTTTCTTTTGCTGCTTTGAAGATTCTTTGTATTTGACCTTTGGGATTTTAATTATAATGTGCCTTGGTGTTGGCCTCTTTGGGTTCATCTTGTTTGGGACTTTATGTGCTTCCTGGGCTTGGATGTCTATTTCCTTCACCAGATTAGGGTAGTTTTCTGTCATTATTTCTTCAAATAGGTTTTAAAATCTCTTCTCCTTCTGGTACCTCTATAATGCAAATGTTGGTACATTTGATATTGTCCCGGAGGCCCCCCTTAAATTCTCCTCAATTTTTTGCTTTTTTTTTGCTGTTCTGGTTGCGTGTTTTCTGCTACCTTATCTTCTACATCACTGGTTGGATCCTCTGTTTCATCCAATCTACTGCTGATTCCCTGTAATATATTCTTCGTTTCCATTATTGTATCCTTTATTTCTGACTGGTTTCCATCTCCATTTTTATTCCTCCTATCTCTCTGTTGAAGTTCTCCCTGAGATCACTGAGCATTCTTATAATCAGTGTTTGGAACTCTGCCTCTGATAGATTGCTTATCTCCATTTTGCTTAGTTATTTTACTGGAGCTTTGTTCTGTTCTTTTATTTTTGACATGTTTCTTTATCTCCCCATTTTGACTGTCCGCCACCCCGTGTTTGTTTCTATGTATTAGGTCAGGCTGCTGTGTCTTCCAGTCGTAGTAGAATGGCCTTATGTAGTAGGTGTGCTGTGGGGTTCAGTGGCACAGTCTTTCTGGTCACCTGAGCCATGCACCCCAGATGCGTCCCTTGTGTGGGTTGTGTGTGCCCTCATCTTGCAGTTGAGCCTTGGTTGATAACTGCACATAGATGTGAGGGACTGACCCTTGGGCTCACTGGTTGTGAGGACTAGCCTGGACTACAGTGGAAGAGTTGTTGTGCAGGGACTGATCCTACTGAGCAGGATCTGCCTAAGCAGGACTCTGGTGCCTGCCCAATCCACCCCTTCGGTGTGTCATACTTGGAGGCGGCTGAGAGATGCTCCAGCTCTTTTTGAAGCTGGCCCCAGGACCACCTTGTAGGGAATCCACTTTCAGTCTATGTCAGCCACAGCCCGTGTCCCACATGGGGCCACCCAGCGGGAGCCAGAAAAAAATCTGCAAATGGCTGCCACCCGAGCTGTGCCTGGAAGTGCCTTGAGAGGCCAAAACACGAACCAAGGCCAGCTGCCACTAGTGCCGGCTTAGAGCTGCTCAGCCAGAGGTACAGGACATGCTCAAGCCAGATGCTGCTTATTTGGGTTCCACAAAAGCCTGCAGGCAGTGTGCATGAAAAAGCCACGGAACACAGCCCTGGTGTGCCTGAAAATTGGGTGGGGTCACGTCTCAGATCGCCAGGGTGTGGTGAACTAACGGCGGAGACTCAGAAATGGTGGCTGCCTATGTTGGCACACTGGGAATGGGGAGGGCTCAACAAAGAAACATTGGCCTCTGCCAGTTCCCCTGTCCAGAAGAAAGCCACCTGTCCAGCCCCCATCCTCAGCCAGACAACTCAACTCCCCACCATTTGTCCCTGCCGCATTTCCAACTGCTGCCCCAGTGCTGGAGCTCAGAGAGTGATTCCATTAGTGGGTAAGTCCACGCATGGTCCCTTTATGAGGAGCGCCTGGGAGTGTAGCTGCACTCAGTCTCACTCAGTCACAATCTCCACTGGTTTTCACAATAAAAAATTATGGGAACTTCTCTTCCCGGCACTGGAACCCTGGGCTGGGGTGCGGCTGGGATTTGTCACTCCTCTAGGGACCCCCACAGCCAAAATAGACTTCCCGATATTTAATGGTCACACGCGGGTGTGGGACCAGCCCATTCTGCATCTCTGACCTTCCTACCAGTCTGGAGGTGGCTTCTTCTGCATGTCCTTAGTTGAAAGGCTTCAGTTCAACTTGATTTTATTCAATTGTCAATAATGGTTGTTTTGTAGATTAGTTGTAATTTTAATGTGGTTGTGAGAGAAGGTAAGCACAGTGTTTACCTACTGTGCCATCTTGGTTGTCTTCTCAGAACATCAACAGCATTATTAGTAATATGTCTAATTTACAATTCCTTGTGACTCCTCTTGTCACTTTCCTGCTTTGCTTATATTTATCAAACCATTCCAGATTCTATTTTTGTAATATCCACAATCACTGATATTTTCAACCATCTTATTACTGATTATTATTATGGTTATTACTATTTTCACTGATGGAAAAACAACAAAAATTAGCAAATGTGCCAGTAACATTATCCCCCTTTAATCCTGACATCATCCTCATAAGCTGAGTATTATTATCTCCATTTTATAGAGGGAAAACTGAGGTTATGTAACTTTCCCAAGCTAAATAGCTATTAAGAGGCAAAGTATGCACGTTCAAACAGGTCTATAGACTCCAAGGCTGGTGCTCTTTCCCAAAGATTAAATAAAATACTCATCAATTTTCTACTGAAATATTTGAACTACTTAACTTGCCATTTAAACATAAAATGTAATGTCTGAACTAAAGGCATAACTGAACCACTACAAAGCTAATTTTTAATAAATCCTTATACATAAATAAATTCTAATGGAAAAAAATAGCTCACCATTCCCGCTGCATTTTACTGAGTCCCAAGTAAATCTTTATCTCCTTTTTAGGAGGCAGGCTCTTCTCTACATCAGTTTTTATACGACGTAACAAAAATGGTTTTAAAACCTAAAAAGTGATAATTTTTATAAAAGTTTATAAAATATCTAATATATAAACCTAAATTAGACATCAATAATGTGATGGCACAAAATACATTAAAAATTAAGACACCAAGATTATTGGCTATTGAATAAGTGCAAAAGAGCCTTTCTAAAAATATGCTGTAATATAAGATTTTTAAAAGTTAGAAGAAATCGGAAGTTACAGTATGGATCAGAGAGAGTCTCTAAAAGTGAAATAAAATTCAGCCATTTCAAAATGGTTAAATATATGAATAAGGAGAAAATGTTTCAATGTTAAGGAAGATATGAATGAATACAAAAAAAAAAAAGATGAAATAAGACTGTATACCTGCAAGGAAGATTCTATCTTAAGAAAATAATAGTGCTACCATCTATAGAGTACCTGCAATGTGCCAGACACTACACCATGAACTTTAAATATCAAGTATTGAATCCTTACAATAAATCTTTGAGGGAAATGTGATTATTTCAATTTTAATAACATCTCCAAAGTCACTTTGCTAGTAAGCAGTAGAAGCAGAATTCAAACCCAGGTCAAGCTGATTCTACAATCAGCTCAGTCCCTGATTAGCTGTCGTAAGCTGGTCAAGTTCCTTTCTGAGACTATTTCCTCAGCCATTCATCCAAAAATATGTATTTGTGGTAAATGTATATGCCAAGCATTTTTAAATGGGGATGACACCTATTTCTAAGGCTGCTGTGACAATTTCTGGTAGTGCATTATAGACTTTAACCACAGGAAACATTGGGAATCTGAGATATTATTAGATAAGTATGGGAGGTAAGGAAAAGGAAGAAGTAAAAGCAGACTTCTAGTTTATAGTTTGGGCCTCTTAAACTTATCTAAGAGAGTCTTAAGAGTTTAAACTGCCTGTGAGATATTTAGGCAGAAGACTCAGAAGGCTATGGAAGTCTAGAGCTTAGGACGGCGATATACAGAGACAGATTTAGGAGTTTTAAGTATATAGGTGATAGCTGAAACTATGGGACTAAATGCCCAGGGAAAGCATGTATGAAAAAGAAAGTCAAACGCAAAGCCCTACAAAACACTGAACTTTCAACGACACACCGAGAAAGCAAAGCCCATAAAGGGGACTAATAGGAGCAGCCATAGAGGTTAAGAGAGGCTGTAGTAGAGTATAGGCCATTCCATACCTCAATGTAGTAGGCCATTCCTACTTGGTTTCCATACCCCAGAAACCAAGCAGGAGAGTTTCGAGCAGGAGCATTTAGCAGCACTACATAGTACAGAGAAGCCAAGATATTGACCAAAAGCTGTACCCTGAATACAGCAACTGGAAAATCATTGAAAACTTGTGAGATAACTTGTGTAAGTTGTATGGAATGGACAGAAGCCGGTGGTCAATGGATCTAGGAGTGAAGAGAATCCACTAGAGACAGAATAACCAGTCCCCAGAGCTGACCAGGTTCCTGATATCTGACGCCCCATGTACTACAACTTGTGTGACTAGATTCTTGGAAGATTTGTCTTCTACTCCTCTTCTGCATTCTTACAATAAATTCCCCATTACTTAAGGTAATTTATTTCCTGACTTGTTCTGTTTAACTCTGAACAAATATTAACAGCATGATGACAGTTGGAGATTCAAGTCAAAAAATGTTTAATGAGCAGTTACTCTAGACCAGGCACACAGGGCATAATGTGGTGGAAAACAGACAGGGTTTCTGCCACATGAAGCTTATATTTTGCCAGGATATGGGGAGAGAGATAGAGGCAGAGAATACATTTTTGTTTTTATTTTTTAATTTGTAAAAAAGTCTTGAGATTCTCATTAAAAATAGTAGACAGAAAAATAGCAGACATGCATCCATATCCACTTCCTCACAAAACCCACTAAGACTTTTTTTTTTAATTTTGAGGTATACATAAAAAATGAGTAAATAGATTAGGTAATAGGGATGGAGAGGATAAACTACTCTTTCAGGAAGCTTAGCTATCAAGGGGAAATAAAACAGAATCACAGCTAGAGAGACACACATTACTCAGAGGGTGCTCCTTTGTATGTGTGAGAGTGGTTGGATATGGATGTGGGTTTGGATTTAGTAAGGGAGATAATTGAGCATGTTTACATGTTGAGGGAAACAAACCAATATGGGAAGAGAGAAGTAGAAAATTCAGTCAATTAAAAGGATCAATCATGGGGAAAGATCTATAAGGAAACAGGAAGAGATGAAATCCTTGGTTCTCATTGGAAGAATTAGCCATTGTCCATAGAAAGAATACTTCTTCCACTCAGACAGAAGTTAACACACATGCAGATATCCTTTGAAGATGGATATCCTTGAAGGAGTTCCTACCCTACTGACTTCTATTTTCTCTTTGAGGGAGGAATAATGTTACTTGCTGAGAAAGGAGGGAACAGAATACCTGGTATAGAAGTCTTGGGGAGACTGGAAAAGGTATCAAATAGCTATTATAGAAAATGGGGGAAAATGCCGTAGAAGGCCACACTGAAGGGACAGTAGCACCATCAAATCCAAGCTTACGTTAGGGAACATGAAATCGTAGTAGTTCCAACCTGTACAGCTGTATAATCTTCTTTATCAGTGTTGAGCAGCCCCATACAGAGCAGGTCACTCTGCTAGCAAGTGGTAGAAACAGAATCCAAACCCAGAGAACAGAAACAGTTACATTATTAGAGTGTAGGGCTTTCAGGACAGAAATGGCAGGTCAAGAGAGCAAGGAAGTTTCGGAGTATTGCCCAAAAAGTGGTTCAAGTGATAGAAAATGGGCTCATTGCTGGGTACAGAAAAAACTAACAACAGAAATAGGCTGATGGATGGGGAGAAAAAGCAGGGGTCCAGGGACTGGAGATCTCCGTAAAGTAACAGAGTAACTACAAAAGAAGTAACATGAAGTAAACAGAAGTTATCAAAAAATGGAAAATTGGTGTTCAATGAACGTGAGGAAGTCACACCTTATGATAAATAGATGACAGACAAGAGAACTGGTGGAGGGTGGACCTGCGAGTTAACTTGAGTCTCAAAGGAAGAGTTCTGTACATGACAGTGGAGAAGCAATGGCTTACATTGGCATTGGGGAACTAGGAGAATACTGATGCGAATTTGAGGACGTGTGGGGTGTGGGAGCATGAACAGCCTCTATTACAGAGGACCACATTATCCATGGGGGGAGAGACAAAGCTAAAAAGCTATTCCACAGAGAGGCTAAGGATATAATGCAGTTTGTTTCCCAAAGAGGCTGTCAGAAAGACTAAGGGAGAAGCAGTGAGACTGAGCCAAGAGGCAAACCCACAAGTTCAAACAGATTCTACGGCAGTTTTTTTCTTGTCTTGGTTATATGTATTTAACTACTAAATTTCTTATCTGCTATTACTTACTGCGTGAAGTCTTTCCACAAGTTTTTGATCACCAAGACAATTTTTAGTGTCAAACCAAGAATCAAAGTCCTGTGGGGGTGAAAATTCTGTAGTAAGTGCAGTTTTGTGTGTGTGTGTGTTTTTTAAAAAAAAACTCAATATTCTATAAATTCTTATATAACTAATATAGCAATAATTCATTTTAAATGCACTTGCAAAAACATGTTAGCTGTGATGGCCAATATTTACTTCTGAAAATATATAAAATACTGGAGCAGTTAACAAAATTTGAACCCCATTATACAGGACTCCATCAGCAGTTTTTCCTTAAAACACTTTTATTAGGTTTCCCCATACCATAGTAGCATTATATCCAGTAGGAGTAATAATATAGAATTGAAGACAAAATACTAATGAAAATGTTAATAAAAAAATCAAAAGATAAGGTATACAAACTAGTGGATAGCTGAACTTAGTACTTTTTATTATCAATTAATATCAGTAATGAGGAAAATCAAGCTCCAAAGTCCTTAAATCATTCAATTCACAACCCTGTGTTAATGATAAAACCAATATACAACATACATTTACAAAATATGTTATTTTCAAACCACACATTATGAGCTCCTTAATAGTCACCAAATGTTAATGCCTACGACAATCAAAGACCATTTTAAAGACTCCAGCTGCCAAACCAGGATGCAAAAAGCCCTTCCAACTTAATTAAAAGAAAATTGTCAATGTATGAGGTCTGACAATTAAGTTTGTGAATTTGTTGCAATGATGTGCCTAATCTTTTTTATATCAAAGGGATTATTAATTATGAATTTGTACCAACTGGACAAACAGTTAACCAAGTTTACTATCTGGAAGTGCTGAAAAGGCTGGGTGAGAAAGTTAGACAACCTGAACTTTTCACCAACAATTCATGGCTCTTGCATCACGACACTGCACCAGCTCACAGGGCACTGTCTATGAGGGAGTTTTTAGGCAGTAAACAAATATCTCTATTGGAATGCCCTCCCTACTTACCTGATCTGCCCCCCAATGACTTCTTTCTTTACCAAAGATAAAGTAAATATTGAAAGGAAGACATTGTGATGACATTCAGGACATCAGGAATAATACGACGATAGCTCTGATGGCCATTCCAGAAAAAAGAGTTCCAAAATTGCTTTGAAGGGTGGACTAGGCACTGGCATCAGTGCATAGCTTCCCAAGGGGAGTACTTCGAAGGTGACCATAGTGATAGTCAGCAGTGAGGTATATAGCACTTTTTCTAGGATGAATTCTTGAACTTAATGGTCAGACCTCATACTACTCTGAACTCAGCCTATCTCATAAGTTGTAGCAATGTGATATAGGCAAAGTTTAACAGGCAGGATGATCTCAAAGAAAAGAAACATGATTTCTCTAAATATCCCCATTTGAAAAAATTTTTACTTAAGAGCTCTTTTCTGAGAAAACCAAAACACACAGATAAGAAATTACAAATGAAAAAGAACTATAAATTTCAATCTATATTCTATACTTTGAAAAAATATGTCAATATAGAAAAATTATACTTAAAATGTATGACTTAAACTTACATCTGCAGAATTAAAGACATCAGGCAATAAAAAGTTGAGTAATGCCCAGAGTTCATGCAGGTTATTCTGCAAAGGTGTTCCAGTAAGGAGCAAGCGGTTAGTTGACTTGAATTCACGAACAATCTCTGAAAGCTAGAAAAATAATAGTTGTTTTAACATTGTTTTATTTATTAGAATACTCAACATTCAGTTCTTTATCCAACCAAAACATTTTTTGAATAAAACAAAACTTGAAAATTAATTTTCTATGGAAAAATATCCTAGTTCAGGTGACCTTGCCACAGTAAAGCACAACTGAACAATATATTCTAGGCATTTCTACACTTACAAGAATACAGATCATAGTCATACCTGAGACCCTTCCCCCACTTCAAGAAAAATATTTTTTTTCCATTTTGGGTCCACAGAAACAATCAGAGCTCCATGGAATTCACTCTAGTCACTTTACACAATAATATCTCCATCACCCTGTCAATCATGTTCATCTACATACTTAGCCAAGTTCTAACTTGGCGTGGCCACAATTTTTAAGCACCAGAGGTAAGCCTATTTTCCCTGACAACTTACAACTTTCTAAATATACTACCACAAAAATAAAAGCACACAAGGTATAAAAGAACAGTAATCTAATCAATAAAAATGCACATTTTTATACTTCTCTTAAATAAACAATTATTCTCTAACATGCGTCCTTCTTATCAGGTATTAGTTCCAATTTGAAATTAGTATGATCCACCTGGTGGTTTTGCTCCAGTTCTGTCCCTGTTTCTCCCAAAGTAGCCCAGTGATCCAAAGAGAGGTTCATCATAATAATTGATGCTTTTCCTACTGTTGATGGAGTTGAATGGCAAGAAATATTGATAGTTTTCAATGTTAACACCACACTCTAATTCACACAAGTCAGATAATTCCAGGAAATGAATTTTTCTAATCCATATGAATACACATAAGGTAGCTTCTCAATAAAAAATAAATGCAAATGACATTTGCACACCAAATATTACCAAAACATTAAAATACTGTAGTATAACAGAGTTAGGCTATAACAGGTATAGCAAACGAACACCTAATTTTCATTACATTAAAAATTATATTCAATTTTCATGTGTCTTATATTCATTAATTTACACTTTAAAACCATTTTAAAAACTGATTTTCATTCACATGCCATGAATAAAATCATAATCATCCATTAGTTTTTTATTTTGAATACAGAGACATAAACAGATATAACAGTTAAAAGAAAACTGTAATAAAGATATTGAGAACTGGCTTACCTTAGATTTTTCATTCTTTATTCTGTGAGCCTCATCAATAACTAGGTATCGCCAATGAAACTTTTTAAATACAGATTTTTCTTTAATTATCATCTCATAAGAAGTAACACAAACATCCCACTCTCCTGGCATCATTTCATCTCGAATAAAAGCAGCCTAATGCAAAATAAAGTTCCTTATATTAGAGTATGGCAACAAGATGATCACACATTTAAAGCATCAAGAGAAAAATTAAGAATTCTAAGAGACCCTGGGAATCATCTGATCTCATCCATTTTAAAGATAGGAAAACTAGGGCCCAAAAGATACCTTTGTGGTCAATTATCAGGATGACATGCTAATATATTCATTAACAAAAGAGAAGCAAAGGCTTCCCTTAAATGAGTACAGCATAGTAAATGAACTGGAGAAGTTCATATCACCAGATCATTACTAAATTACTAGGCTCTCTCTTCAGACCACAAGGGGTCCAAAAGGACATGGGCAAAGTAACTGCTTTCTGAATACCATATTTTTGCCAAGATCCAAGCAGTACCAACATGATATAGTTTCAACAAATGGAAAGAACTCAATATGCATGAGTGAGTCCAACCTTTTGCAATCTCTTGGATGTTCCTTAGTTTCTAGTCGATTCAAGTCATATTCCTTGTTAAAGTGTCATAAAAGCCTACTCATTTTTTGGTGAACTTGCTGATGTTGTTATGAGGCTATGAATGTGATTTCATAAAGGGGATCTGCTCTAGTTAGCACAGGAGTCTATTTAAAACTGTAAGACTATTTAAAACTATTTTTAAATCTTTGCAGACAGTGGCCAACATGGTAGCCAAGTTGACTGAGAGCATTTTTAACTTGTATGAACTGAATTCCAGATGTTATGGGTCAAAATAAAACCACAGAAGTTAACAGGGAGCAGCAAAACCTGTATTTGAGAAGGGGCTGATTAGTATTATAAATCTTAAATTACAGTGCATAAATAAAATTAACTGTTCACTGAAAAGTCATTACTTCATAAATTCATAGTTATGCACCAAAACCCTGTGAACTCTTTCAATAAATATTCACTGAGTGCCCACTATGTATAAAAAGGTTGCCTGAACGGAAGTAGAGGACAGGAAAAACAGCCTTTGTAGAGATCTCAGTTCCACCTGGGAAGCTGTCATATTTAAAAATTAAGACATTAGGGATTGGAGACAAAAATAAAGAGATCCAGGGTGCCACATCCCATTTGGTCCTGCAATCATTGTATCCATGTTTGATTTTGTGAAACACTCAGTTTAATGATTCCTCTTACAGATTCATGGAATGTATGCATATTTTAAATTTAAATAGCTCTGCTTTGAAATTTGTGAAGCACTTGATAGATTTAAATATCTTGACAGAACACTAAAGATCACATAATCCAAAAGCTCTCATTTTATAGGTGACAAAATTAAGGCCCTTCAAGATTCATGCAATACCACACAGTCAATAACAAAGCCAGAACTAAAACCAGATCTCCTATTTCCATGTCCATGATCTTTGATGCCTCTGGAATGGAAAAGGAAGGGGTCACAACTCTATATACTTCAAGACTGCATTAGCATCAGACAGGATCAGGAATATCTCTAACAATTTCCCAACTCAATTTAAATACCTATTGTAGATCATATCGATTTTTCATTACTAAATACTGACCTCATAAAATGCTTACAGAAGGCCAGGAAACCAGAAAGACCCAATATATCCATCCCATGAGGTACCAAGCTTCAAATGTATACATAATGGTCTGGATTTTCTCTATGCAAACCAACATCAATGTCTAGGTGTTGAATATGGAATACTCGTTATGTAATTAATAATTTTTAGGTTGCAATCCAGTATACACATACATGTTCAAGTGTATATATGCAGAAGGAAGAAATATGCATCCTTACTATGTTTAAAACACTCTATTTCTTATTCTTTCCTATCTCAGTGTTTTAAAAAATTGTTGTCACCAACCACTAAAATTAATTCCCAACCTACTAACGAGTGGCAATTTGAAAAACACTGATTTTGGAGGCTGGCTTTCAAATACGAACCTTTTGAAGTTACCAGAAGAATCCCAACCTCCCATGAGGAAAATATAGGTTAGTAACAAATTAAATACATCCACTCTCTTTAAAAGTCATGAAATACTTATATACTTCATAAAACCCTTGGATTCAATATAGTTGAAAACCACTGACATATGTTTTTACTGAGACATAATGAAAACACAAACCTAGGTATTTCTTTTGCTTATGATCTTCAAGAAATCATTTCAGCAAAAGTCAGTATTTTAGAAATACAAAATTTTGTAAGGAGTGGCATTACATTAAATAATAATAGTGATCAGAAAGAGTTCTAAGTGACTAATCTGCTACTGGGAAATAGTAGGCATAGGGCAGGACCAAGCTTGTAATTCTAAATTTATGAGCTCAATATTCCAATGTTTAAGTTATTCATATGTTAAATTAAAATACATTTAAGTAATTTTTCTTCAAGAAAAATGATAAAAATAAAATTACAGAATTCATCATGCTGCCATTCTTTTGAGGATATATTTTGATAAACTACCTAAATATGTAAAATAAAATAAATCTTTATACTGTAAACCATGCTCTCTGGAGGCAAAATAAAAACAAAGTTTAATAATATGCTTTCTAAGCTAATTATTCATTTTGGTATTTTTGCATATTCATTTTTAAATTAATTCTATGGTTCTAAAATAATTGCAGCCTACAGATTGACAAATGGCTAATTTAAATAAGAGCCCAGAGTTTCTAATACTATCTAAGAATATATGCAAACACATATTTTTCTATTCAAAGACCAAAGCTGAAAGCTGTTGCCTATGCATAAACACAAATAAAAGGCTCTCTGTACAAATAGAAAAGGTTCCATTCATGTGTGTATGCCCATGTGTGTGCATGTATACAAGTCAAAGTCAAAAGTCAAAACCTTCAACATAAAGCATTTTAAGTCTTGCAAATTTACACATTTCTGGTGTCAAAATAGTACAAATGGCAGAGTCACTAATAAGATACACTGTCAATAAAGTAAGTTTTTAAACAAAAAGTCACTTAGAAGTTTAACTCAAAAATGCTTTGGTTAATGAGTTAACTCATTAACCAGGGTTGCTGGTTCGATTCCCACATAGACCAATGAGCTGTGCCCACCACAACTAGATTGAAGACAACGAGCTGAGCTTCAGGAGGGGCAGCCAGATGGCTCAGTTGATTAGGGAGAGCTCTCAACATCCAGGTTGCTGGTTCAATTCCCACATGGGATGGTGGGCTGCGCCCCTGCAACTAAAGATTGAAAACAACGGGACTTGGAACTGAGCTGCGCCCTCCACAACTAGGTTGAAGGACAACAGGACAACAACTTGGAGCTGATGGGCCCTGGAGAAACACACTGTTCTCCAATATTCCCCAATAAAAAAAATAAAATAAAATAAAAATAAATAAAAAGTGTGCTTCTCTTTAAAAAAAGTAAATGCAAATAAAAATAATGGATTGTCTGTTTATCAATAGGTAACACATCTACCACACAGGAGTGTTGTGAGAATGAAATATATAAAAAGCACTTACAACAGAGCCTAACATACTGTAAACTTAAGTGTTATTTAGCAGTAGTAGTCAACTTAATTAAATGACTTTTATGGCAATAGTATCCAACTTAACACAGAAATGATGTTATTCTTGATTGCCTTTTAAAACCTGTTTCTCACTTACTCTCGCATCCTTGTCTCCGACGAAACAAATAACACGGAGAGATGGGACCCATCGTTTAAATTCATTCATCCAGTTGTGTAAAGTAGACTTTGGAACTAAAACCATGTGAGGTCCAGGAATGTTTCGGTAATGTTTCAGGTAACCAAGCAAAGCAATTGTTTGTAAAGTCTTACCAAGACCCTGCATTATCATTACAAGGAAAAAAAAATCCATAATTTTTTTTTTTTATTTAATGAAACATTTTGTTAGGAGCAACATTACAAAAGATATTTGCCAACTATCTCACATAGGGAAAAGTTAAAAGATTTTTCTTTTTTAAAGTGAATAATCATTCCAATTCAATTCTTACTGTTATCAGAAAGAAAGAAAGAAAGGATGGAAGGAAGGAAGAAAGGAAGGAAGGAAGAGAAAAAATAAAAGAAAAAAGGAAACCAAGAACTTGCAGGTAGAAAGTTGCTCAACAAAGCAACTTTCTATTTAGACTTTTATTCCTAAAAAAGCAAGTTATCTGCTATATAATTTTTTTCTACTAGTTGCAAAATTATGAATTTTGAGTATTTCACAAAAACACATTTCGTGTACCAACCTACTCAGATACCAGTCTTTCTTTCCCATTGTCCCCAACATTACTATAGCCCAGGCATGAAATATTCAGACTCAAGGGACATATGGCTCTACATGTGTATCTCACACCACTGAAGACCTAAAGAACCACAAAACAACAAAACATAAAAGAACTTTGCAGCCCGAAAGGACATTAGAGATTACCTAGTCCAGTGGACTTTTAAAAATAATATATTTAACACCTATGAACCCAGCACTAACTCATGGGTAAGGGAACAATGTCTTATGCTGCATGGCCTTTTATAATAGTTTCTGGCGTTATCCCTATGCAAAGTATGTATTTTCTTTCATAAACCTAAACTTAAAGTTACTTTTATAGGGTTTACCCTATCTGACATTTCACTTAATGAGATGGGTTTTATGAATGCTATGCATTAAAAGCTCAGACATCAAAAGCTTAAAATGTTTACTCCTTCACCAAGTAATTCCACTTCTAGGAATATTTTTTTAATGGAAATAATCTGAGAGGTACAGGATAACTAAATTACAAGAGTTCTTATAACAACATTATTATATACCACACATACTATAGATATAGACAGATATCAACCAATACACACTACATATACACTATATATACTATATATGTGTGTATACATATATACATGTATATACCTATGTGTACACACACACACACACACACACACACACACACACTATACATCAACCAATCCAAATGACCAGCAATAAGGGAGGAGATAAAATAACAGTACTTCCTTAAGATTAATTATTATGCAGTAATTAACAATTATTTTTACAAAAATGTTTTAAGTATGTGGAAAATTTGAATGTGAAGAAATCAGAATACCTAATTATATACCCAATATTATCTCAACTATGCAAAATAAATACATCTGAAGGAAAAAGGCTAAAAAGAAATATGCCCAAATGTTAACTGTGGTTATTTCTAAGTAGCAGAATTACAACTTACTTTTAATTTTTTTCTTGATTTTCCCCCAAATTTTCTATACTCCTTAAAGTATCTTTCCCTTTGTCAGTAATTAAATCATATCTGGTGTCAGCATAAATTCAATATGAAGGATCTTTAGATCTTTCATGTTCAGACAGGCTGCAGCCAAAAAGAGTTACATAAATATGAATATCAGTGGGTTGTAAAGATCTAGAACTCTCCCGACCTCTCTTAACTCCCATCGTATTTATTTGGTCTTAAAATATCAATCTAGGCCTTCGTATACTACTTGGATCTGCTGAATTATCATCTTAAATGGCTTTTTTTTCTCTTTGATCTTTTTATTTATGTATCATTGGCTTACTTCCTGACCCCCACCTGGCACTCAACTGCCCAAACTCAACTTTGCTCTTTACTGTTTTGTTCTTTTGTCTATCTATTCACTTTATGACTTCTCACACATGGAGGCATTTACATTTCTTCATGCCTGCATTCATCTTTATTGTTTGATTTATTCATTCATTTAGTTTTTGGTTTATATACCCCGCCTCATTCCCAAAACGATTTCAGGTAGCCAAAAATGAAAACATGTTTCAGGTGGCTTACAACGAAAACATGAAACATAAATTAATGGTAAAATAGAAATGAAGAGGGACCGAGGAAAGTAAGACTAGAAGGCAAAGAATAGGAAAAGGCACAAAGGACACAATGAGCAGACCATTGAAAGTTATACAGATGCTCCATTTGGGCATTCATTTTGTGTCTGAGCTTCCTAGAAGCCAAAATGCAAATAAAAACAAAAGTACAAGGTTTTTTTTAATACTATTTAAGGAAAACTCGGTAAGAATTTTGCAGCCAGTAAAAGTATATGTTCGAGAGGTTACTTAAAGAAACAATTCTAGACTTTACAAATGCATTTTACATCATAATAACTAAATAAAGCAATTATCCCCCAGGCCTCAAGGGGGTAGTTCAGCTCTGGTTTTCAAATTTACATAAAAATTGATAAGTGAGAATGCATTTTTGGCTACAACTACTTACCATTTCATCGGCCAAAATACCATTGACTCCATTTTCATACAAAGAAATCAACCAGTTCAGTCCTCGAATCTGATAATCTCTCAGTGGTCCTCCTTTCACATCTGGAAAAAAAAAAATCAATGACATCTCATACTTTCATTGATACAATCAAGTAAAATTTTTCTAAAACCAAATTGAAAAGAAAAACACCAACATGATGCAGTACTTACATGAAGGTGACACCTCAAATCTAACACACATATTAGACGTTTTACGACTCTCTGAGAGTAGCTCTTCATCTTCTTCTTGTTCCGTGCGTCTGTGGCGGTAGCTGAGATGAAGAAAGAAACACCTCCATATTCAAACCAAATGCTAAGGTGTCAATTAAGTCAGTAGACATTGCTAATATCTTTTATGAAAAAAGCAATGAGTTATTTAGGGTCTTGCTTAGAAGTTGGTAAAACCAGCCTACATTTTTACTGATTGACTGCTAGTGAGAAAAAAAATGCATTACTACCTACAAAACATATTTGCACTGACAATTAGATTAAATGAAGAGAGAAATGTATGAAGGGAGGGAGAAGGGGGATAGGAGGAAGAAAGGAAAGGAAAGAAGGAAGAAAGTAGATAGAGAGATGCCAACATACTCTCCAGCAGAAATTAAGCTCTGCTTGTCATCCTTCCTTATTTGAGGACGTCCCAATTTCATGTTCAGAGGAGATGTTGGAGATTTCTGTGCTGAAGGTTGAATGAAATGTGCAAAAAGTTCTGTCTGCTTCAGTAAAAATTCAAATCTCTTTGCTCGGTCTGCTTTCTAATTTACAAAAGAAAATTAAAAGCAATGATTTTCCTTTTTATTAATTCAAAGTTACTAAACAAACACGAGTATATTGTACTTAATCTGTACTACGTTCTAAGCTTTAAACATACTATCCCATTTAATTCTCTTAATAAACCTAGAGATAGGTCCTAGTATTATCTCCATTTTACTGATAAAATTGAAATGCACAGAGTAAGTAAATTGCTCAAGCTTCCACAACTAGTAGGTAGCAGAATTTGAAAATAGTATTTTCAGATAGTTTGAATAGAAGCCAAGTGATCTGCCAGTCTTAATGTCTCCATAAGAAGTACCCTGTTTAAAGAGTCGGAGTCAAAAAGTAAATCCACTTTCCAAACCACAATGATTTTCTTTTCCTAAGCAGTTAACAAAATTAAATATCATAATATATAATGTACCCCAAATATAGAAATATAAATTAACTGTGATATATATATATATGTATGTGTGTGTGTGTGTGTGTATATATATATATATATATGTGTGTGTGTGTATGTATATATATGTATATATACCATAAACTAAACTCTTAAGAATTCTTGCCTCAATGTATTTTCGCTGTCATGGTACAATAATGTAACAAATATTTCTCTCATCAATTACAGTGATCTGAAAAATCACATTTTATGCTAACAGTATATACAGCTTCTCCCCAAAGTGAGCATTTGGGGGAAAATACAAACACAAACACACACACACACACACACACACGTGAAATAATATATATTAACAACTGAAAATTGATATATAATTTCTCAATAAATTGTAAAAGGTCATAATTATACCATATAAATGCAGTAAAACTTCTTTCTCTATAAAAATCTTAAAAAATCAAAAGATGTATATACATCAGGTTAGGAAACAATGAAGTTTTTTTTTTGATTCCCAGTCACTTTCTGACCACAGGGTAGAGGACATTTGATTGCTAATTAAGGATGCATAATTAATAACACCAGAAACTTACAAGAGTTCATTAGCATAAATACAAGAATTAGACAGATATATTCAGACCAGTAGCTGGAAGGAGGCCAAAACCTTTCCATTTTATGTTATCCTCACTGGAATGTTGTTTTTAGAGTTGTTAAAACATTAACTGTCTACATTAGATGTGGCCTTAAACATTAAGGAATGGAGTTTTGTAACATCACAATGAACAACCAAAAAATGCACTTCATCTCTACTTATTTTCACAATTATTACTACGAAGATAACCCCTCAACAACAACAAAAACTCAGTTCCAATTACCTGTTAATTTCTTTTTTGAATTAACCAAATTCACTGGTCGTGAAAAATCCCAAGACATACATATCTAGTTAAATTAAAGCTAAAATATGGATTTTAGTGACAAAAAATTAAACAATTAAATGTGTAGCAAAGCAATAGGTGGGCATAACTAAGGTTATGCTACTTAAACATGTAATATTTTCATGAACTGGGCAAATATCCTTCCCTCAAGAAAACATTACCATATTCCAAGTTTCATAATATATAGCATTCATTCATATATCCAAAGCAAGGCGAGACAGGCTTTGTGACCTGCTTTCTTTCAGCCATACTGATATTGCTACTGATATTTTCACTTAGTGGATAAAACATTTCTAGCACAAAACACCTTACTATGGGGTATAAAGAACACTGAACAAAAATGAAGAGATGTGGCTTCTGGTCCCAACTAACCCATATAGTTTCTCTGATCTTTTATTTCATCATGTGAAAATAAGGAGATTCATTTATTCAACAAAAATCTATTATGATGGATTATATATTAAATTACTTTCCAATTCTAAAATCTACGATTGTGTATTCATCATATGTACACATGTATTTTTTAATCTTTCACATCTCTTCTATAACAATCAACTATGGTATTCACCATCCTACCCAAGAATATATTTACCATTTTCTCTTCATATTCTGGGTCCATTTCCTTTTCAGATTTAGAAGCTTTAGCAGCAAGTTTGAGTTGAAATGGAGAAACAGTTTTCTAGAATTTCAAAGAAAATAAATCATCAAATTACAAAGCAAGGTCTTAAAAGTGGTCAATATCCTCATTTGAAGAAAGTAAAAAGTAACTAAATACTAAATAAATAAATCAACATGGGTCATGCATGGACCAACGATGAGAGCATGTCATAAATCAAGGCTTACGATGAATCCATTTCTGTACACCTGAGGTCCAATAAAAAAATATCTGAAGAATTGTGAAAGCCAGAGAAACATTAATTGCCTACTTTTAATTCAAAGCATAAGAAAGTGTGTAATCACTGAGTAGGAGATTTAAAATCTAGAATATACCAATATTATCAATTACAAACCAAAGAATTCAAGGAAAGTAAATATTAATACTCAGAAACACTTCCTTATGTAATGGAAGCAAGCCAGTTTAACAAGAAAAGAGTATGGTTTCTGTTCCTGAAAAGACACTTTTTTTTTTTTATTGTTTCCATATTCTAATCAGAACATTTAAACTTCTTTAGGTAATGCAGTGTGACCATTTATATTTAAAATAATAAAACAGTAGTTTCAAACTTTTGGCTTATGTTAATTTTCTCCAACTGGGAAGAAAACTTTTAACTATTTCTATTATATAAATATTTTGCAGAAGCAGTTTGTCAGGGCTATTAACTATTAACCTTTGGTACTTAAAAAGCTGTAATTTAGTGAAAATTAACAAATCAGCTACTTAAAAATGCTGAAATTATCTGGGGGCTTCTCTCAGGCATCCTATCCTTTATAAAGACAAGCTTGTATTTGTAAATATAAATTGATATATAGACTACACGTCCTTCCCTGTAAGAAATCAAGATATAAAACAAAAACACAAATCTACCCATCAGTACCAAAGCTGAGAGTATTTCAGTTTTAACACAGACTTTGTACAAATCAAAATACAAATCTGTCTGTGTAAACTAAAGAAATTATGTCCATTTTATCATGGCTTTTGTCAACATGTTCCTGAAAACTTAAATCATAAATCAACAGAATGTGATCTTAAACATAAGGAAAGCATGGCTCCAATAGTTAATGTATATATTTTCCAACATTTATTAAAATTTCTATTTTGACAAAATCCAAACCAAGATCATGGAATTTGGCTCTGGTCAGGGTTCTACTTTGGAGCACTGATCTGATATTGTTCAGTTATTCTTAACCCAAATAATAGCCGTCTTGATTTCCAGCCTCTCCTGTATGTATCATCTATGTGGGATGTTTTGAATGTAATCCTGGATGGATGAGAATAGAAAACTGCTAAAAATCCCCTCAATTCCACACTTTCAAACTGTCACATATACTATAGATGCTATTTTATTATCAAAGCAACAAGTAAAGGAAAATTGAGTGACAAAACCCATACCTATATCATTCCTTGAAAAGCTATATGAAATCTAGTTTTCAAGTTTCAAAACAGTGAAAATTACTTCATCTCATATACACAAAGTATATATCTAATAACATGAGACTTATAAAAATTTAAAACTTTAATATTAGAAAAACAATTTACTCATTACTTTTTTGATTACCTTGTGGTAAAATATAAAATTTTAATTATATGCTAACTAAAATTCCTAATCTTGAGCAGTACTATTTAAAGCTGTAATTACTTAATTGGCACTATCTTCCACAAGGAATTTTAAACCTACCCTCTAAACCTTCTCATCTGTATACATATGTTTTCAAAAATACACTTCTCATACCAGAAAAGATAAAAGGTGACGATGATATTCTAATAAATCCCTTATGGATTTTATCATCTAGTAATCTAGATGCCATGAAAATGTAGTGCAAGGTCATCAAGATGACCTGTCTTAAAGACCATGGACTTTTTCTTGACGTTTTTATTACCAAAAATACCAACTCCAGTTTCCAGATAACCTCACAGAGTTAGGTTATCCAACAATCACAAACCAAATACGTTTAAGAACCAGAAGGTAAGCAAAAATACCTTTCTGTAGCTAAATATCACAAGTCAATCGACTAAATCTCATCTACTTTATATATCATGAAAGTGCTCTCATTCAGTGTCTATTTTCTTTAATTTGATATGTAATTCTACCAAGTTTGATAGTCTGACTTCCCATACCAGAGAATAAAAGCAGCAGCAGCAGCAAATGACATGAGAAAACCACTAGAAGGAAGGCATACTGTCAACAGCAAGACGGGATCCTAAGAGCCCAGGATTCAAATGTGAGTTTTATCATACCACATCCCTTCTCCCTTGGTGCTCAGGGGTAATTATTTCCCTCTCCCTGCTGCATGACTTACAGTTTTGTGTTTTACAGTTGTTTTAAATGATGTTATGGTCTTGTTACATCAATGTCCTTTATCATAAACAAATTCTTTCTGATGAAAGTAGATGAAGTATTTAAAAGTGATAGTTAATAGCCCCACAATTGAGTCAGGAGACTGACAGATTTAAAAATCAACACAATACAGGAAGTGTCTGGGAGGTGGTTACTTAACTGAGGGAAAACAACCTCCTAGATCTCAAGTGCTTTTGTATCACTGTCAAGAGTACAATAACTGATGGGTATAAGAAAAAGGTTAATCTGTACTTTTAATATACAATTTAAGGAGTCAAGATAGTGTGCAATATATTTAGGGGCTTTTGGGAGGTACCAAATCACTTTATTCAAAGGAATGGTACAAATGAAAAAAAAAAAAAACTTAAGATGTTTTGTACTATTTAGTTTTTAAAGAAAAGTTAAAAATAAAAAAAGATGTAATGACCAAAGCAGTAAACTTCAGATATCCAGAAAGTTCCTGCCATGCAGCACCTCATAGGGAACTATGCTGAGTGGACAAATGAGGCACTATTATTAAGGCAATTTCTGATAAGGCTACAGAGTTCGTGAATATATATGTTATCAACTCAGTGTTTATTTTATACGTTTTTTTAATTGATTCCCATTCTTTTCACAATTCAAAAAAATGTATCCAACCTGGAAATTCAACAACCTTTACTGCCATACAAAAGACAGTTTAGCACTTATATTTGCCCAGTGAGGGGATTAAAATGCACCTAGACGCGTTTCTGAATTTCCAAACAGTTGATTTATACTGACGCTTGGTATTTGGCCCAACTTTAATCATCAATGGATCTTAAAACGTTTATGTTTTCTATGGTTTTCACTTAGCACTACAATTATCTTTGTTTAGTCAACCTTGTAACAGTAAAACACTTAAACAACTACTGAATTTAAAATTACTACAATTCACAGCAAAAGGTGTTAATTTCCCTCAAAAGCTTTTCATTTGGTCGTATAGTCTCATAATGATTCAGACAAAGCCACCTGAGATCTCGAACGCATAATTTTACTTACCTACCGTTTTTTAAATTGTGATATGTCTATTCGTAAATGGAAGAAAAGTGCACCCATAAATGATCCGTTCTACAATTTTAGTATACATCAAAAATCCTTATGCTCCATCCTATTTTTATCTCAATTTTGCAATGTTTCATAGTTTTATTTGCATGTCTGGATCCATACAAAATTTGCCTTATGGAGATAACACAAATTTTCTGGATTTAGCTTTAATAGGTGTCTGAGTGGTCCCCTTATGCACGTTAGCAGCAGCTCATGCTGGCGAAGCTTGGTTAAAAAAAATTTTTTTTTAACCTGCATGTGTACAGGAGCCAACAGCGCCCACTAGGAGAGGGAGGCGGAAGCATGAAAAGCCTTGGGGCCAGATTGGGGGACAATTTTGGGTGTCCCTGGAGTGAAACACTATACCGTCGGGGGCGGGGCAGGAGAGGGTGAGGATGCACACGTTGGAAATTTTCCTAAGCAAGCGTCCTCGCTTTCTCAGTTGGGGGTTTGAACTGGGGGGAAGGGGTACGACGCAGAGAGCTCATTTTGTCGGGGTGACACCCCCGCCTTAGCAGGCGGGGACCCAATGAACAAGGGATTTTTTTTCTTTCCTGCCATCCAAAAGACCGACATTGCCAATTAAAGCAATAAAAGTCTCTCCTATCGTCCTCCGCCACCCAACCACCGGCACCTTGAAATTCAAATTTTAAAAAAAAAGCCCCAGCAAAACCCCTTCTGCGCGAGTGTGGGATTGAACGGCCCAGATTTCCCAGGCAGAGGCCGACGGGAAGGGGGGGGGAGAGGAGAGGGAAGGCGGAGGCTGGTTCCTGCACGGCCCCATCCCCCACCCCGCGCGTTACCCCAGTTCCGGGAATGTGAAGGGGGTTGGGGGCTGCCGAGGGGCTCCCCAGCTCCCAAGTCCCCAAGCCCCGAGATAACGGGCACCCTGCACCCAACGCCGTGCCCGCGCCCGCGCCCCAGCCCCGCCCCCGCCCTCCAGGCTGCGAGAAGGAAAGGGGGAGGGGAGCGAATGCTAGACTGTTCCGCCGCCCCCACTCCGCCCGCCCGCAGCCCCCATCCCCGCCGAGCTCGCCGGTACCTGTCGGCGCCCAAAGGTCAGGGTTTGCGCCCCTCCGAGGGGCCGGACACAGAATTTGTCCACCCCACACACCCCCTTCCGATTTACCTCCTTCTTCTCGCCCTTCTCCGTGGCCACGGTGGCTTCGGTGGGTTCGGTGGCTGCGGCCGCCGCTCCCTCCTCCTTCAAGGTGGACGGCCCCGGCTGCTCGTCGTCTACGACCACAATTGTGGCGGTCGCATCAGCGGCTGCCACGGTGGCTGCCACTGCAGCGGTGTCCTGCTCCATGGCGTTGGAGCGGGAAAGAGGAGAGGGACGAGGATTCCTGGGCGGCGGCAGTGGCTGCACTGGAAAGAGCTAGACGGAACAGGGGTGGGGAATCACTCTGCTTCCAACCCCTTCGCTCGGCCCCCCCTTTAAATAACCCTCAACCCTGCCCCACTTCCGTCCACCCACCCTACGTCATGGCCTCCCCCCGTCACCCTCCCCTCTTCCTCCACCCCCCCCAACGATCGCGAGACTCCCCCTCCCCACCCAGAGCCCGAGCTGGCCCCGCAAGACCAACTGTTGCCTGAGTATGGGGCGCGGACTGGGGCGGAGGCGGGAACCCACAGCCCGCGGCCCCCTACAAATCTCCTTTCCCACACGCCCCCAACAGTCAGCCTGAGCTCCCCTCGCAGATGTGTGCACAAGGAATCCTCTTTCCCTTAGATCTGCTCTTTGTACTTCGGGGCGATTTCCCTCTCTTGCACAAAGAACTTTTCCTCTGCTGATAACTGTACTATAGAAGGTCTTCCTCACCATTTGCAAAGCCCAGAACCCTTCTGGGGACTGCCCTTTCCCAGGTCCAAGGGGTATTGGTGGTGCTATTCCCACCTTCATAAATTCTGCAGAAGGAAAACACTCCTTGAATCCTGATTGCAGCTGCATTCACTTACAAGGCAAAGCGTGACTCTTAGGTTTTGTGTATATGTGCTCTCTTTTCAACTCTGATACTTCTCAGATAGCCAAGGTACCGTAGTCCTTCTTTTGCTATCACCACTAAATTTTAAAAATCCTGGGGGCAAAGTCAAAGTCCCCACGGAACCTGGGGCAACTCATGGTAAGTACCTAATATAAGAACTTGGATTGAATTACTGTGATTTTTTTGGTGCGTGTTCTATTTGTATCCTTGTTGTTATTATTTAGTAGTAATTCAATACTAATAATGTGCATAATCATGGATATAAAAGCTTTTCGTAAAAGATGCAAAAATCGCCAAATGCCAACAATTAAATATTATCTTTTATATTTCTCCTCACCATTTATTTTGATCCACAACGGGAAGATTTACATCCTAGTTTTAAAAATTCAGTCATAAGGAACAAAAGGTAGCAAAACATATAGAAAACAATAATCACAAAACCTACAATTTCCAAAACGAAACATATACTTCACAAAGTGTAAAGAAATCATGGTTAATTTCCCTCAACACACCTTCCTAAATTACCAATCTGAAATCAAGTGTGATTTCTGCAAATAGCAGGAAGGCACACAGTTATCCCCCCTCCCAATATATCCCCCTTTCCTGGGGATAATACCCTAAACTCCTCTGTGTTTTAAAGTTGTGAATCTTAATATACAAAAATCTTGTGACATTTTAGCTCTTATTGGTCATTTGCACTTTAGTGTGAATGAGTGTGGGATCCTGTCCCAGGACTGGTTTTGAACAGAGAAAAAAAGGCAAAGAGAGCAAGACACTTGTGATTGAAGGAATGTGCCACTGAGAGAAGAAAGGAGAGGCTGGTGGTGCTAGCTAGCTTTTCTCTGATTTTACTTTCATTATGTTCTTCTCATGTACTTCAGATTTCTCCCCCAGTGCACTCGTTTCTCATCCTGAAGTACACATGTATACTATCCAACAGGTATAGGAAGTATCAGCATAAAGATGGTTCCTATTTCTGGAGCATCAACTTTAGTCAAAAGGTGTTTGAAATACGAATTTTTTCTATTAAAATATACAGATGTATTAAGGAATGAACGGCAGAGTCTGACGTGTCTCCAAGTAAAAACAATAAACTGTATAGGAGAAAACATAGGTACTGTCTTTGATCCATTTTGAGTTAATTTTGGTACATGGTGACAGATGGGAACAATCAAAGTGTCCTTCGATAGACGATTGGATAAAGATCTGGTTTAAATACACAATGGAATATTACTCTGCCATAAGAAAAGATGAAATCGTGCCATTTGAGACAACATGGATGGATCTTGAGATTATTATGCTAAGCGAAATAAATCAGACAGACAAAGTGGAGAACCATATGATTTCACTGATATGTGGGATATAAAACGGAAAGCAACAAAGGAACAAGACAAACAAAGAAACAAAGACTGATAGACATAGACAATAGTTTAGTGGTTACCAGAGGTAAGGTGGGAGAGGGTTGGTAGATGAGGGTAAATGGAGTCAAATATATATGGTGATGGAGGGAGAAATGACTCTGGGTGGTGAACATAATGTGATATATAGATGATACATTGTTGTACACTTAAAACCTATGTAACTTTACTAACCATTGTCACCCCAAAAAACTTTAATTTAAAAAAGTGTTCTATGAGTATATTATTATACATGTGAAACCTGGCCCAAATGGACACATAGGGCAAAATTAAAGGAGGAAAAGTGAGAGAAACCACAGAAGGCAACATAAAATCTGAAGGGTATGTGTGGAGGGTGGAGGACTCAATGTAGCTAGGGAGCCAGTCTGGACCCCCTTTCCTCTACCTCATTTTATGTAGTCTTTTAACAAAGATGAATCAGATATGGTCCCTGTCCTCAAAGAGGTCACAGTCTAAGTAGAGAAGTGTTCTGTCCCTCTTTTTCCTCATTTACTGCCTTTCTTCAGACCTTACCTTTGACAAAGTGTAATTGCACCAAATTGCTGACCCTAATATATAAAAATGAACAGAGAAAATTAACTTGGCAAACAACAGTTCTCTGCCTTATTCCCACTTTAGTTTAGGATTGACTTCCAGAATGACTTTCTCATCTCCTGGCATTTTCCTTGGCTCAGTCTGAAGCTCAAAGCATCACCTTGCTTTTTTTCTTTTTGTTAACTACCATCTATTGAGTGCATATTACATGCCAAAAACATGCTAAATGCTTTACATATACTTTTGAATTAAATCCTCATAAAGCCACTTAGAGTTACCGTGTTTCCCTGAAAATAAGACCTAGCCGGACAATCAGCTCTAATGCATCTTTTGGAGCAAAAATTAATATAAGACTGGGTATTGTATTATATTATATTATATAAGACCCGGTCTTATTTTACTATAAGTAAAATTTTTTTTATTTTACTTATAGTAAAATAAGACCGGGTCATATATTAATTTTTGCTCCAAAAGACACATTAGAGCTGATTGTCCGGCTAGGTCTTATTTTTTGGGAAACACGGTAGGTATCTATTTTACAGATACAAGTCTGAGGCTCAGAGAGGTTAAATAATTTGGTAGAATTGGAACGCCAAGTCTTGTTGACTCTAGGGCTCAAGATGGTAATAATTGTGCTATTCTGCTTCTAATAATATTCATCATTTGCAATATTGCAAGACAATGAAAGCCAAATTCAGATTATTTAGCATGTGTTTCATGTCTTAGGGCATACATAGGTGTGTAGAATTTCAGGGTGTGAGATACTTAAAAATCAGCTGTATCTTTTTCCTGAGCTAGATTTTGTATGATAATTTTTCAAAGTAGAAAAATCCTTTAACATGCAACTTCAGGTAACCTTATCATAAATAGCACGGTAATTTATATTTCTTCTGTTACATCACACATTAAATAACTGCATTATCTCTTCAGTATGAAATTTTTCTTTTCTTTTTTTTTTTTTTGACTCTATCTACTTGCTCCTTCTACTCCTTCCTTCTGTTAGGGATTATTTCAACCGGTCTATTTTTGAGCAATATTTTTGAATCATCTTTTAAAATGTTTTTTATTTCTTACATAAGTATAAATACCTTAATCAAAGAAAATTAATAGAAAAGCAAAAATATGAAAAAAGTCACTCAAAATCCCGCTACCTTGCTTTAACTACTCTTAATATTTGGAGTAGAACCTTCCAGACATTTTCCTTTGTAGAAATTCATTTACATAAATATGAATAGTTTCTTTTTTTGCAAAAATAGAATCATTCTTTTTTGTTTGCCTGTTTTCACTCAACAATATATTAGGAGCATATTTCCATGTCAACAGATATATATTTACAAAATCATTCATAATGACTGCATAGTGTTCCACTTACGAATGTACAGCACATTATTTTGTCAAACAACTCTTCTTCAACATCTAAGTTGTTTCTGTTAAGTTTTCCAGCTCCCTGCATTCTCACTGTTCTGAGTCCCATTACTATTCCAAGAATTTACCTTGGATACATGCAAGAATCCCAAATTATTCTCCAACTTCCACCTTATAATAACTTCTATGTAGAGCTAAAGAAATTATCTGGCCATACATATTACCAGAGCCTTAAGAGTGACAACGTCTCCTTATAAACTCAGAGAGAACAGCATAGAGAGGGATGGTAAAAATATTTCTCAGTCATTTTCTCAATACAATTTCTACTGTCAAGGAGGAAGCCCCATAAAGAATAGAGAGCTTAATAAAGTGAGGTGAAAAGAGGAGGTTTGCAGCCAGACAGTCTGTGATTTGAATCTGGCTTCTGTCACTCACTAGCTGTGGGATCTTAGATGAGTTATTTGGCCTCTATAAGTCTCTGTTTTCTGATCTGTAAAATAGGGATAATAACATTTATTTCATAAAATTACTAGGAGGATTAGTAATATCATACGTAAAGAATCTAGCACCATGCCTGACACAATAGTGGGTGCTCAAAAAACGGTAGACGTACACAAGCTATTACCATTACCTTTTCCTTAACATACAGAGCACTGAGGACGTACCACATTTTCAAAAATGACACTATCATGAATGTCTTTAAAAAGAATGGTGAGAAAGCTTACTGATATGAACAGAATGGTTACTACCAAGGTACTGTGAACAGAATCTTTTGTATCAGCTTCTGAAGAACATTGATCAGTGGGATTGCAGTGTAGTTTTAAGTCATACTGTGGTTTCAATGATAAATTTCAGATAGAGGACAAGAGAAGAAACACCAAGCCCTTGACCTTGTCTTTATGAACTTAATAAAAGTATTTAATACTTTTATGCATTCTGATAGCTACTAAACAAGTTTGGTTATGCAAAATGGCTATTGGATAACTACTACAATATTCATAATCTGACAAAATGGATGTATTGTTCAGTAGACCAGGATTCATTTTGAGGTTCCCAAATATGGCCCCAAGATTCTCTATAAAGGTATGCTTTGTTCTCTAACCTCAATGGAGTAGAACAATTAAAGATCATTTCAAATGAAAAGACAATAAGGGAAAATAGTAGCAGATAGAGCAAGGTGTTGAGAAGGATCAGAAAAAAGGCGACTCTTGTTGAACAAAGTCTACAGATCATGAATTTTAGGCAGATTTGCAAATAATGATAGCACATGCTCTGTAAATAGCAGCTGTTGCCACAAGCCAAAGGGCAATATTTACATGAATCCTGTGGCAAGGTCTATGGACCAAGCCTTGACCTTTCCAGCCAAACTCATATACTTGGTAGCACTTTCAGCTGTGTCATCTTGAAAAAAGGAAGGATCACATTATACATAGATGGAAAATTGCCAATGTACAAATATGTTCTGTCCCCTAAATTAATTTCTAAATTATTTTTTGAAACTTGGAACACATGTTCCCACAGAAAAGGTGTGATAAAGGGATGTGAGCTTCCCAGATTTCCTCACAAAAGTGCATTTAGCCCACGATGTAACTGAAATACTGTGCATTGGCCATGGGAACTACAATGGAACAAAGTACCCTTGCAAGCAGGAACACATCAATACACAACAAATATTTCTTGAACCTTTCCCCTTGAAACTCCAAGCAATGAAAGGGGAATTCTATCCTCCCATGGCTGCAGTTTGGTGAAAAAGAAATCCTCCACTGCCCTTGCCTGGAAGGGTCCTTCTCAAGTCAGGTGGATGCATGCACTGCAGCATCCCTCTATTTCAGTGCTTCTTGAACTTTCTCATCGAATAACCCTTAATGACAGAGGAGACTGAACAGGTAGTGGGGAAGGGGTAGGATGTCTAACTGGAAGTCTCAAGCTTTTATTTGGAGACACGTCAGACTCTGCAGTTCATTCCTTAATACATCTGTATATTTTAATGGAAAAAATTCGTATTTCAAACACCTTTTGACTAAAGTTGATGCTCCAGAAATAGGAACCATCTTTATACTGATACTTCCTATACCTGTTGGATAGTATACATGTGTACTTCAGGATGAGAAACGAGTGCACTGGGGGAGAAATCTGAAGTACATGAGAAGAACATAATGAAAGTAAAATCAGAGAAAAGCTAGCTAGCACCACCAGCCTCTCCTTTCTTCTCTCAGTGGCACATTCCTTCAATCACAAGTGTCTTGCTCTCTTTGCCTTTTTTTCTCTGTTCAAAACCAGTCCTGGGACAGGATCCCACACTCATTCACACTAAAGTGCAAATGACCAATAAGAGCTAAAATGTCACAAGATTTTTGCATATTAAGATTCACAACTTTAAAACACAAAGGAGTTTAGGGTATTATCCCCAGGAAAGGGGGATATATTGGGAGGGGGGATAACTGTGTGCCTTCCTGCTATTTGCAGAAATCACACTTGATTTCAGATTGGTAATTTAGGAAGGTGTGTTGAGGGAAATTAACCATGATTTCTTTACACTTTGTGAAGTATATGTTTCGTTTTGGAAATTGTAGGTTTTGTGATTATTGTTTTCTATATGTTTTGCTACCTTTTGTTCCTTATGACTGAATTTTTAAAACTAGGATGTAAATCTTCCCGTTGTGGATCAAAATAAATGGTGAGGAGAAATAGAAACCAATAAACTGAAACAATAAACTGTATAGGAGAAAACATAGGTACTAAACCTGTGGATCTTGGGTTCAAAGAGGATTTTATGAATTTGACCTCAAAGGCAAGAGAAGTAAAAGCTAAAATAAATTAATGGAACTATATCAAACTAAAAAGCTTCTGCACAGCAAAAGAAACCATCCACAAAATAAAGAGGCAACCAACCAAATGGAGAAGATTTTTGCAAACAAGACCTCTGATAGGGGCTGATATCCAAAATATATAAGGAATAAGGAACTCATACAACTCAACAACAACAACGAAAATGAAAAACAATCCAATTAAAAAATGGGCAGAGGACCTGAATAGACATTTCTCCAAAGAGGACATAGACAGTTGGCCAATAGACATATGAAAAGATGCTCAACATCACTAATCCTCAGAGAAATGCAAATCAAAACCACAATGAGATATCACCTCACACCAGTGAGAAAGGCTATCATCAACAAGACAAATATAGAACACTTTTAAGGCTCTTTTACAGCTGTGTAGAACAAGATATCAAGGACTATAGTGGCTTGCAAAGAAAATGGATTAGGTCCTTGTCCTGAGGCTAGACCAAGGGGCTCAGACTTCAACACATCAGCATCACTCGGAGGGCATGTTAAAACACAAATGGCTCACCTCACTCCCAGAGTTTCTGAATCAACAGATTTTGGATGTGGCTAGGAATTTGCCTTTTTAACAAGTTTCCGGGTGATGCTGATGCTGCTGGTCCAGGGACCACACTTTAGAACAAGTGACTTAGAACAGGCATCAGCAAACTTTTTCTGTAAAGGGCCAGATAGTGAATATTCAGGCTTTGTAGACTGTAAGGTCTTTGTCACAATGACTAAACTCTGCTGCTATAGCATGAAAGCAGCCATAGACAATAGGTAAACACATGAGCATGGCCAGGTTACAGTAAATTTTATTTATGGTCACTGAAATTTGAATTTCATATAATGAAATATTATTCTTTTGTTTCAACAATTTAAAAATATAAAAGCCATTCTTAGGTCGAGGGCATACAGAAATGGGCATCAGACTGTGTTTGCTGACCCCCACCTGAAAGAGACTCATTATCTGAGAAAGAAAACGTACACAAGTGTGTGTGTGTAGGGAAGACATAAAGCAATAAACACATGAGAAGGTTTTTAACCTTGATAGTCATCAGGGAACTGCAAATTAAAGCCATAGTGAGCCACTGCTCAACATTCACTAGAATGGCCAAAATTTCTTAAAGATTAACAATACCAAGCATTGGTGAGGGTGGGAAGCAATGGGTACTCTCACATAGTACACGTGAGAGTATAAATTGTACCACCACTATGAAAACCAGTTTGGCATTATTTACTAGAGTTAAACACATATGTGTCTTATTGTGGTAGAGAAACGAAGATGTGCCACCCAGATTCTCCTTTAAGGAAGTATTTTGTGCAAATATGGGGAATGCCGTCAATAGATAGCCTCCAGCCGCCAGCTCCTTGAGAGTTTGCCTTAGCTGCACAGAGATGCTTTGCTCAAGGTCATGCTGTTCCTAAAGTGAATGAGCAAGGCAGGAGTGGAAATGAGAGAGGCCTGACACATAACACACTGATGGGCATTACTTGTTCCAGCTTCATGTCAAGCTGGCCCACGCTTTATCAGACTTGTATCGTAGCTCATCCTCTCCCTCTGGACAATTGTACTTCCTCTGCCTTCCATTCATGAGTTTGGGTCTCTGATAAACATCTTGTAGTCAATACTCCATCTCAGCTTTTGCTTCTGGAGGGCCCAACCTGCAACACCTTTGACCCAGTAATTCCATTAGGATAATATACCCCAGAGAAAATCATTCATATATGCACCAAAAGATATGCATAAAAATGTTCATAGCAGCTTTTGTTTATAATAGCCAAGTACAGGAAGTCACCCAAATGTCCATCAGCAGGAGAATGAATGAACTGTGATATATTCATATGATGGAGTATTACACATCAATGAATATGGCAGCTATATATGACTACATGCATGACATACGGTAATACTGAGTGAGATAAGCAAGATATAAAAGAATGCATACTGTATGGTGCCATTCATATAAAGGTCAAAAACAGGCAACAGTATTTATGGTTGCATTCAAAGTGATAAGACTATAAAGAAAAGCAAATAAATAATTATCACAGAAGTCAAGATAGTGGTTATGTCCTAAGGGATGGTCTTCAATAAAGGTTAACAATCAGTGTGACTCAATTCTTGACCAGTCCAAAGAGACAGAAGCTTTTATACGTCATCAGAGTATGCTGGCTCAATACCAGCCCTGGTTTAATTCTGGGTGGTAGAATAAGGGATGGTCAGAGAGAGAGGTGCCTAGTTTGGGGGTGTTTTCCAAAAAACTAACAATGTTCAATTTTGTGACCTGGATAAAGGTTACATAGGCATAAACAATCATTTGTTAAACTGTGTGTGTGTGTGTGTGTGTGTGTGTGTGTGTGTATACTGCACATTAAAAGAAGGAAAATATAGGCATACTGTAGGGAAATATAAATAAATGTTTTGTAAACATTTACTTTAAAAAGTGTATCTATAACGCACTGAGAAGATGGTGGGGAGCGAATATAAAAATGATCAGAGCTCATCATGTGCTTATTCATGCTGTAACAATGTGATACAAAACAGACCTTGAGAAGTTCCAAGAAGTTCTATAAGAGGTACACAGAGACACTGTTGTTCAGAAGAGGGAGTGTTCTTTTCCAGCCGAGAAGTGAAAGGAGAAAAGCTTCATAGAGGAAGGACCATTTGAGGTGAGCATTGAAGAATAGAGAAGATTCCAACCAGCACAGTTGGTAGAGGAAGTTTAGGGAAAAGACAGACAGCATTAACGAGATGGAAGTAAGAATAAGGAGCATGTGATCAAGAAATCAGAAATCGAATAGTCAAATTGATTAAAGCAGCATCTCCCAACTTCCCCCTCCCCCCCGCCGCAACTTGTTTTGATGCTTAACATCCTCAGGAAAATTCTAAATCACACAGGAAAATTCTAAATCATACATTATTTTCTGTAAGGAATAGTTAGTCATACGTTCCACAGATACCTACTGAATAACTACTATGTCAGATGGCAGGTACTAGAAATACAGCCATCCTAGCAAGACAGAAAGGTTCTGGAGCTTACACTGCCTATAGCAGGGTTAAGTTTCTTTCTAAAGGCACCATTCTTTCTGAGAGCAGAAAGCAGTCTAGACTCGTGCCCATAAACTTAGTCAATTCAATGTCAGTTGTGTGTGTGTGTGTGTGTGTGTGTGTGATTTCATGATTAACCTCAATCAGATTTAGAGTCACCCTCTCCTTCTTTCATGACCCTCGTGTTGATTTTGAACTCCAGAGTTTTTGTAAGATTTAAATAGCAGTGTTGGGGAGGAGGTGTCCACTTCTTGGACTTTTACTATATTCTGCACTGGCCTTCACTGAGATGTACAGCCACCATGTCATCCCTTTCTGCTGCCATCCATTAAGGTGGCCAACTCCTCATCAGGCCTCTAATGGCACCGTCCCTACTGCCATTCAGTGCTGCTTCCCCTTTGTCATGACCACAAGACCCCACAAGCTTCTAGGTTCTCTTTTCCTATGTGCCTCCTTCTCAGTTCTGAGACTCTTATCTATTAGGGTGGAGGGATGGGATGAGTAACCTAACAGCAAGCGTTCTTCCCTAAATCTTTCTGTCTTACACCGTTGAACTGAGACAGTAAATAATAACCTAAAAACCAAAAGTATGTTCTGCACTTCCTTTGTGACACCTGCAGTGGAGGTGAGAACAGCCTCATGTGTCACTGCCTGCCTTGAGAAAGGTTACAGGGTTGAGAGTAGAAGGGAACTCAGCTAACCTTCACAGATTGTCCCACTGGATCCATCAGTGTAGATAGATTAAATGTCACAAAGAGCAAAAACTGTTTTCAAGACCTGATTGGAATTCTTGAATTTTGTGCTTTAAAAAAATACCAATTTGCTTACTTTAATAATTTTTGTATTTTGTTTCTAAATTATGAGATTAGAGAGATGGTTTTACTTGGCAGATGTGGATAATTTTTATTCTCAATAAGCGAAAAACTGGTTAAATTTACCCATAACTCTATTTTCTCTTTTAGGGTTTTCAAAGTACTGGAGAAATCTTTACATGCTATGTAAGAATTTTGGTCAGATAAATGCAGCTTATGGGTCTGATAAGTATCATCTTGAGAATTTGTAGAATTTTTATCATTTTTATGACCTATATTTCAACATCAGCATCTCTTTGATTCTTTGTAGATATATATTAAACAACTCATGACCAGTTTAAAAAAATTAACACTCTATAAAGGTTAAGACCAAGATGGCAAGTTAGCAGTACCAGCTGGATGATCAATGGAGTGCCTGAGTCATGAGCACACCTGTCTGATTGCCACTAATCACTGCATGTGTTCAATTCCTAAGGGGAATGCTGGGTAGACATTAAATTTGTGAAGAGTGGTCTTGGGAGGTCACTCTGGAAAAATGTGTTCAAGACATACTCCTTGGAGCCTTAAATGCCAAGCTAACTCCGTGTTCTTTCAGTTCATACGTTATCTCCAGTTTCTGAGGCGAGGAGGAAAGTAGGCCTGGGCAATGCCAGACCTGGCTATGGGATTCACTAAGCAGACAAGAGAGCCTAGCCTAGGAGAATGAAATAGGGCAAAGGGAATTAAGAAACTAGCCAGGACAGAAATAAAGTAGCAAAGGGAAGGTAAGACTTAGGGGGAGAAGGAGGATCTGTAGGGCCTGGTGTTCCAAAGGAGGACATCTTCTCCTGCCTGTTGTACCTATCACCATCTAATGAGCCTTTCTCACCCCAAATTCTATATAGAATGAAAGTATAAACGGAAATATGTAAATGAAAATGAGCTCTTCTTCATGTTGCTCTGTATGGAAAGCAACATCTATGTTGGACTTGTGTATATGAAAAGCGAGGCTTTTCAACTAGTGGTGACTTAAAAAATAATGAATCATTTATGCCTCTGCCCTGCCTGCCTTCCAGCCTCTGGCTGCTGACTCACCTATGCGAAATCTTCTTCCCCAGCCTCATCTATGTTAGACAGGCCTGTTTTTGCCTTTGCAGGCCCTAAGCCCTCTTACTTGTGAAGGCTTCAGCCAGCATCATATTAAGCATATTAAAATGCATCTGAATCCTGCATTAAATATTTATATTTTTGCTATAAATTTTTGAAAGGGCTTTTATAATTTTGCTCTTCAAATTGTGTATAACTAATTTAATTTGTACTGGCTATGATTTCCCCATATTTATAATGCATACTTGAAAATTCTTGGGAAGTAAGAATATCCAACCCCAAAATTTTCTCAAAGACAGTGGCTGTTTTTAATAAATACAAATTTAATAATTAATGAACTTGTTATATTTTGTAACCACTTAATTAAATTATTATTTTGAGTGTTCCATTTCCTTTTAGTATTTTATAGTTTCTTTTTAAGATCTCAATTTTTATTTTGTCTCTAAAAAGCCCATAAATCCTAAGGATTTAGTTATAGTTCTCTAATGGATAAAAGACAGGCACTGAGCACCCATTTAATCATGTGCCTCTGTGTGTGTATTGTGTGTGTGTGTGTGTGTGTGTGTGTGTGTGTGTGTGGTGGCAAAGGTGGTGAGACTCATGTTTTCTTAAAGCTAGAGTTTCATTTATTTGAATTTTGTTCAGTGACCATTTAGCTCTTTGCAATGGATATTTCTTATATGTAAATACAAGTATAAGGCACAAGACCTTTACTCGGTTGGGAAAAATGCTATCTAATGATGATAAGTGAGAATGATCAGAACTATACAGTAAGGAATTTACCATAAAATTAACAAAATTTGAGTCATAGGATATCATATGTGAAGGAGAAGCAGGGTTCGTGGATAAACCGGAAGTTTCAAACTTGGGTGACTAGTTAAACAGTGGTATCATGAACAACCACAGGTAAGTCCAAAGGTGGTTATGGATTTAAAAAAATGATTTAGCCAATTTACAGAAATGACTTCACACGTACAGAAGCACATAAGTAAGCATAGTCCCCAAAATGATCCCCCAAAAGGAGATACAACAATTTGCCGCAGAATGAGGCCTAGGGAAATGATTATGTTTGTCCAGTTGCCTTTGTCCCCTCTACTGGTCCTAGGCTGAGGAGATTAATATCTTCACCTAACTTTGACTCCAGGGCCAGCTATTTCAATGCATCCTAAACACCACTTTAGACTCCCTCACCCCATGACCTCCTGCTGTGCCTGCTATACTAACTCCCAAGCCTAATGCACCTTCTTGGCATGTTTCCCCTGCTCTTGCTTTCCATCTTAAAGTGTTGCCGAAGAAAGTTATAGGCATGTGTTCCTTTGAACCACTATAGAAATTCATGCCATCTGCCTCCAATTGTGCTCTCCGTTGCTCTAAAACGCTTTACCTTTTCTGCATTCACTGTCACTCTCCAACAGTGCCTGTTCCCTCCTTCTACATCGTATTCAAGTTCTCAAACCCTCTACTCTCAACTTTAATTTCATCAGATTAAATGTGATCATTCAGGTAGACAAGTTACCAGAGTACCTGGCATATAGAATGTTCTAAATAAACACTGGTACTACTATTAATACTGAATGAACAACATAATATGTTGGTTAAAAAGCTAAGGCTTTGGATTCAGACAAATGTCAGTTTCTGCCACTTACTAGTTAATGGTCAAGTTGCTAAATGTCTCTGAGTCTCAGTTTTCTCATCTTTAAAATGGAAACAATATTAATAATTTACAGCGATTTAGTGAGAATTAAATGAAAGGCCATGAGAAGAGGGTCTGTCACGTGAGTCTTCAACATAGCCACCAGGATCAGGTATTGTTGTTATTATTACTATTATAATATCCACTTATTACTTTTTTTGGAGAAAATCATCATCTCTTCTGTGAGAGATCACAGTTTTTAACGTCCTCACCTCCATGTCTTCACAACTTCTTAATCTTTACAACAAACATTTGAGTACCCCACTATATAAAGGGCACTATTTTAGGTGCTGGAGATACTGGAGACTTGGAGGAGGAAGTTACCCTCTTCTCTAAGGTTGATGCTTCCATCTGTACCTTGGATACTTGTCCTTCCCTAATTACTGAGGATTTTTTCTTGCAACCTTCCTGCTTTTCTCTTCTTGTATTTTAAATGCCCCCCTCTTCGCTGGCTCCTTCCCCTTTGCTTTAAAGTGGCTTCAGGTTGTGTCAACTATTTCTGTTTGACCCTTCTAACTAACTTAATTAAAATTTCATTTTACTCCTTTTTATTTCCAAGCCTCTTCAATACATGGTCTCTTATCTCCATTTCCTCACGATATAGTCCCTTCTCAATTCTGTCACCTTGTTTCTACCTTCACCACATATTGAAACCACTTATTTCATGGTCTCCAGTGAACTCCTGAAGAAAGTCTCTCAGTCCTCATTTTCCTTGTCCCTTTTTCAACATTTGACACTAACCCTCCCCTGCATATTATTTCTTTGTTTTTCATTTTCATTGATTGCAAGCAATTTAAAATGCAGGAAAGGACATGAAATAACATAACCAATATATGTACCTACCACCCAGTTCTATCAAACTCTGCAACATCAACTTTCAGATTGTGTATAAAATACGTACATATAGATATATATATTACAGATATAGTTGATATTCCCTTTGTGCCCCTCTCCCTGTTTTGTATTTGGTGATTATCATGCCCTTTCTTGTTTTATACACTTTTACTATTATGTCTATATAGTGATAAGCAACATATAATGTTTTCAGGCTTTATGTAGATGGTAAACTGTACATATTAATATTCTGAAATTTTCTCTTCGTGCTCAACATTATATTTTTGACAATGAGCTCTGTTAATACATATAGTTTGAGCTATTCATTTTAATTTCAAAATAGTATTCAACTTCATGAATACTATGATTTATTTATTAATTCACCTACTGATGGATATTTAATTTGATTCCATTTTTTGAGGTTACAAATAATGCTGCAGTGAACAGTTTTTTACATGTCTCCTTGTGCCCAAAGTGTAGAATTTTGCCCAGGTCTATTGCTAGATTTGGAATTTCTAGATTGAAAGGTATTACATGTACAATTATATTATATGATGTCAAATTCCTCTTCATAGCAGTTCTACCAATTTACACCCCTTCTCACAGTGACCAGAGTTCTATCTGTTCTACATCCTCAACATTTGGTGTTGTCTGAATTTCAATTTTTGCCAAACCAAGGGTTGTAAAATGGTATCTCATGGTTTTAATTTTCAATTTCACTGAACAGTAATGAATTGAAGCATCCTTTCATGTCTTTATTGATCATTTGGGTTTCTTTAACTATGAGTTGCTTATTCACATATTTTGTAAATTTTCTACTAGTTTTTTTTCTTTTTTCTCACTTATTTGTAGGGGTTCTTATACATTCTGGATACTAATTCATTCATTCAATCAATATTTTTCTAGCATCGACTTTGTTCCAAGAAGGGTTCTAGGCACTAGGAATGAACCAATGAACAAAACAGACAAAAATCCCTGCCCTCATGGAACTTACATTCTGGGGGGTGGGGGGTGTAAACAATAACCAAAATTAATAAGTAAAATAGAATAATGGATAGTAATAAATCCTCTGGAGAAAACTAAACAGGGAAGATAAATAGGGAGCATGTGGGTATGGGAGTGGGAAAAGAGACTGTTGAACTGCAATTTTAAATAAAGTTGTCTAGGAAGGCCTCGCTGAGGAAGTGACATTTGAGCAAAGATATGCAGGAGGTAGAAGTGCAGGCAGGGTGAACAGCAAGTGCAAAGGCCCTGAGGCAAGAGTGTTTCTGGCATGACCTAGGAATAGCAAGGAACAGTGACTAAGCAGAGTGAGTTGGAGAGAGTGGTGGAAGAAGAAGTCAAAAAGGTGATGACAGCTAGAAGTGTAGAACCTCACAGGTTATCCTTTGTCAGTTACATGCATTTAAAGTATTTTATCCCAGTCTATGGCTTTTCTTTTAACTTGTGTATGTTGTCTTTAAGTAAAGTGTAATGTAGTTAAATGTGTTAATCAATTACTTTATTGTTTGTGCTTTTCAGTATCTTAAGTAATTATTCACAGTCCCTATTCCAAGGTCATAAAGATGTTCTTCTGAAAGTTGTAAAGATTTGCGTCTCATATTTAAATGTTTGACCCACCCAGAATTGATTTTTCCCCTCTATGGTGTGAGGTAGGGATCTAATTTTATAATTTTCCATATGGATGATCAATAGGCCCAACACTATTTAGTGGATAATCCATTGTCCCCTACTGCTTTGAAAGTTGACATGTATGCTGCATATCAACTTCCTATATGTGTGGATCTGTTTGGAGGCTCTATAGTCAGTTCCATTGGTCTCTCTACCTCCATACCACACTGTCTTAATTACTATAGGTTTAAAATCAGTCATGATATATAGTCAATTGTAGATTCTTGAGCAAATTAATAACAAAAAAGAAGCATTCCTCTGGGATTCTTAGAATATTCTTATAATTGTCAACAGAGTGAAATAGTCCAAGGAGATATCACAAGGGCTTACAATAAAGTGATGGTAGTGCAAATAGAGAGAAAACAAGAAATCTAAAAGTAATTCCAAAGAAAATATTAACAAGGTTTATTGACTGATTGGATGCAGAGAAATTAGGAGAGAGGGAAAAAATCATACGGCTTTGAAGTTTCAAGCCTGGGGTGGCTGTGTGAAATGATGAGTTATTTTTGTCATTCAGTGTTGTGCTAACAATGGGGTATATTAGGCAAAGGATCAGGGCCAGGGATGTATTTTTGGTCGTTGCCTGCATAGAGGTGACTCGGAAGGGGCGCAAAAGTCTGACTGAGCTTTGGAGATTTTTCCGATTTAGGAAGTGGAAGGAAGAAGAGGACAGGGGCGGGGGAGATAGAATAACCAGTACATTATAACCGTAATAAGGAATTTTTTGAATGGATGATGTGGGTCCTATTGGCCCAACACTTTTGAGATCCTCATAGGTATGACTATGTTTTGTTTCTGTGGCAATCTTCAAATCTCCAGAACAGTTTTGGTGTCACGGGCAGCATTTAAAACATATTCCTTGCTGGACGTGGTGGAGATGCCCCAGGTCCGTCGGGTCTCTAGCTGCAGTTCCGGAGTGTGGCCGCAGGGGGCAGACTCTGCGGCGGCCTGGAAAACTGGCGGGGGCGCGAGACGCCTCTCTCTCTCGGGTCAGGCTCTCAGCGCCCGGCTCCCGGCTCCCCGCGCGCGGTGCGGAGCCTTTCCTAAAAAGACGCGCAGCCGAGTCGCGTGGGTGGGAGGACGCGGCAGGCAGTGTCGTCGGATCCGCCCGCAGTCCGCAGCCCAGCTGAGCCCGGAGGCCGCCCGGATGGAGCCACCGCTCCCAGTCGGAGCCCAGCCCCTTGCCGTATCCGCCTGAGAGATGGGGGAGGGAAGGCCTCGTAGGGCGGGGGTGGGTGTCGGGGGAACTGCGGGACGCGGCGGAGGCTGGCGGGCTGGGGGTTGCGGTCAAGAACAGAGGCCGAGTCTAGCGGGGGAGGGGACTGGCGCGGGAGACGATACCCAGGGCACCACCGAGGGCACGTAGAGGGGCGACAACCTCCCACAGACCCTTGACTAGCGCTCTCATACTGTCGAGGGTATGGAGATGAAGGGTCCTCTCCGGGAGCCCTGCGCCCTGACCCTAGCCCAGAGGAACGGGCAATATGAGTAAGTAACCACCTGATTCCCGCAGAGGAGGGGAGCCTGCCATTACCGCCCAACCCCAAACCGCGATGAGCCTCCCACCCGCCTCCCACAGAAGCCACGCTGGCAACAAGTTCAGGGCCAGGTGTGAAGTGCGAGTGCTCTAACCACGGGGCTTTGTCCCCAACTTCCAAGCCCTTGGATTGCTCCGGGCATTGAGGCTCACTGGAAGGACTCAGTGGGCGGGGAAGCAGGAAGCCTGGGTTCTCAGTTCCTACCCCTGCAACTGACGAATGTTGTGTAACCTTGGGCAAGTCAATAAAGCTTTCTGGGCCTTAGTGTCCTCATCAGTTAAATAAAAAATTAGCTGCCTATCTTATAGCTTTTGGAGTTGTAACTGGGAGAATAATAAACGTGAAAGTGGTTTGCAAAAAAGTAAAAGTGCTGTAGGATCGCTTCATTGTTAACCTTGACAGAAGTGCCTTTTCTTAATTCCAATCAACAGGTTCCTCTAGTCTCCCCACAACCTTAATCCACTTGCTAAAAGGCATATTCATTAATTCAGTAATGGTTTAGTGTAGGTCAGTAACTCCCTCATTTATTCACTTGATTGTTAAAGTAATGAAATGTGCAAAAATATAAACGACATTTGGCATTTTATCAGTGTGTGTTACCTTCCACTCTGCCTTGTAAATAGGAGCTCGGTAAATACTGTTGACTGATTGATCAAAAGATTATTTTGATAAGCTGTCACTATAGCTGCTTCTCTCACTCCCTTGCTACAAATGCTTCATATTAAAAGTATGGTGACCATCACATGGTATCATAGGCCCCTATTCCTGTGTGCCCAAGTCTCCCTTGGTGATCACAGGTTTCTTTTTTATTTTTTTAAATTAAAGTTTATTGGGGTGATAATTGTTAGTAAAGTTATATAGATTTCAGGTGTACAATTCTGTAATACATTATATCTCACATTGTCTGTTCACCACCCAGAGTCAGTTCTCTTTCCATCACCATATATTAGACTCTGTTTACCCTCTTCTAGAGCCCCCCCCCTTCCCCTCTGGTAATCCCTAAATTATTGTCTATGTCTATGAGTTTTTCTTCCTTTATTTGTCATTCTTTTCCTGTTTTCAGTTTTATATACCACATATCAGTGAAATCATCTGGTTCTCCACTTTTTCTGTCTGACTTGTTCGCTTAGCATTATAATCTCAAGATCCAAACATGTTGTCACAAATGGTACTACTTCATTATTTCTTACCACCGAATAGTATTCCACTGTGTATATATACCACAACTTCTTTATCCATTCATCTATCGAAGGACATTTTGGTTGTTTCCATGTCTTGGCCACCGTAAATAAAGCTGCAATGAACATTGGAGCACATGTGTCTTTATGGATAAATGTTTTCAGATTTTTTGGGTAGATATCCAGGAGAGGGATTGCTGGGTCTTATAGTAATTCTATTCATAATTTTTTGAGTAATTCTATTCATAATGTCACTTAATTTTACATTTTAGGTTGTTGAGGTGTGTTACAACACACCTCAACAATCACTATGACGAGGCCCATTTCAGCAGTGGGCCAGATGACCTAGCTCAGAACGCATTTTAATAAGCAAACACGAGGACATTTCTCAGCAAACAGCCTTCCCTTGTCACTACATTCTTTTAACAAGTGCCCCACACTGCCTCCCATAGCGGCTGCACCAGTCTGCATTCCCAACAGTGTATGAGGGTTCCTTTTTATCCACAGCATCTCCAACACTTGTTACTATTTGTCTTGTTGATAGCCATTCTGACTGGGGTGAGGTGATATCTCATTGTGGCTTTTACTTGCATTTCTCTGATGATTAGTGATGTTGAGCATTTTTTCATATGTCTGTTTGCCATTTGTATGTCCTATTTGGAGAAATGTCTCTTCAGGTCCTATGCCCGTTTTTTCAATTGGATTGTTTGGTTTTTTGTTCTTGAGTTGTATGAGTTCTTTGCATGTTTTGGATATTAGCCCCTTATCGGAGGCACAGTTTGCAGAAATCTTCTCCCATTCAGTTGTTTGCCTCTTCATTTTGTCGATGGTTTCTTTTGCTGTGCAGAAGTTTTCAAGTTTGATATAGTCCCGTTCATTTATTTCAGCTTTTACTTCCCTTGCCTTTGGAGTCAAATTCATGAAATCCTCTTTCAACCCAAAGTCCATAAGTTTAGTACTTATGTTTTCTTCTATGCAGTTTGTTGTTTCAGGTTTATGCTTAGGTCTTTGATCCATTTTGAATTAATTTTGGTACATGGTGACAGAGAGCAGTCTAGTTTCATTCTTTTGCACATGGCTTTCCAATTCTCCCAGCACCATTTATTAAAGAGTCTATCTTTTCTCCATTGTATGTTATTGAGTTCTTTGTCAAAAATTGTCTGTCAATACTTAATGTGGGTTTATTTCTGGGTTCTCAATTCTATTACATTGGTCTGTGTGTCTATATTTCTGCCAATACCATGCTGTTTTGATTATTGTTGCCCTGTAGTACAAGCTAAAGTCAGGGAGTGTGATACCTTCAGCATTGCTCTTTTTTCTTCAAATTGCTTTGGCTATTTGGGGTCTTTTGTGGGTCCATACAAATCTGAGGATTTTTTGTTCTGTTTCTTTAAAAAATGCCATTGGGATTTTGATGGGGATTGCATTACATCTGTATATTGCTTTGGGTAATACGGCCATTTTGACTATGTTGATTCTTCCAATCCATGAGCACGGAATGTCTTTCCATTTATTTGTGTCTTCTTCAATTTCTTTTAAAAATGTCTTGTAGTTTTCAGCATATATGTCTTTCCCATCCTTAGTTAAGTTTCTTCCTAGGTATTTTATTCTTTTTGTTGCAATTGCAAAAGGAATTGTTTGATTTTTTTTTAATTTCTCTTTTTGAGATTTCATTGTTAGTATATAGGAATGCAGTGGACTTTTGTATGCTGATTTTGTAGCCGGCAACTTTACTGTATTCGTTTATTGTTTTAATAGCTTTTTGGTGGAGTCTTTCGGGTTTTCTATATATAGCATCATGTTATCTGCAAAGAGTGACAGTTTAACTTCTTCATTCCCAATTTGGATGCCTTTTATTTCTTTCTCTGCCTGATTGCCCTGGCGAGGACTTCCAACATTATGTTGAAAAGCAGAAGTGATAGGGGACAGACCTGTCGTGTTCCTGAACGTAGAGCAAAGGGTTTTGGTTTTTCACCATTAAGTATGATATTAGCTGAGGGTTTGTCATATATGCCCTTTATTATGTTAAGTATTTTCCTTCTATACCTGTTTTATTGTTTTTATCATAAATGGATGCTGTATCTTGTCAGAGCTTTTTCTGCATCAATTGATATAATCATATGATTTTTGTCCTTCGTTTTGTTTATATGATGTATCACATTGATGGATTTGTGTATGTTGAACCATCCTTGTGCCCCTGGGATGAACCCCACTTGGTTGTGATGAATAATCTTTTTAATGCATTGTTGCATTTGATTTGCTAGAATTTTGTTTAGGATTTTTGCATCTGTATTCATCAGAGATACTGGTCTGCAGTTTTCTTTTTCTTTTCTTTTTTTTTCTTTTGTTAATCTCACCAGGTTTTGGTATCAGGATAATGTTGGCCTCATAAAATGAGATAGGAAATATTTTATCTTCTTCAATTTTTTGGAAGAGTTGGAGTAGGACAGTTATTAGATCCTCTTTGAAGGTTTGGTAGAATTCACTACTGAAGCCATCTGGTCCTAGGCTTTTCCTTTTGGGAAGTTTTAGGATGACTGATTCAATTTCCTTACTGGTGATTGATCCTTTTAGATTTTCCAGTTCTTCATGATTCAGACTAGAAAGGCTATGTATTCCTAAGAACTTGTCCATTTCTTCTAGGTTATTGAATTTGGTGGCATATATTCCTTCAGAGTATTCTTGGATGATCCTTTGTATTTCTGTGGCATCCGTGATAACATCCCCCCTTTCATTTCTGATTTTATTTGTGTCTTTTCTCTTTTTAGTGACTCTAGCCAAGGGTTTGTCAATTTTATTAATCTTTTCAAAGAACCAGCTCTTTTTCACATGAATTTTTTTCTATTATCTATTTGTTCTCTATTTCATTTAGTTCTGCTCTGATTTTTATTATTCCCTTCCTTCTGCTGACCTTGGGTTTCATTTGTTCTTCTTTTTCTATTTCTTTAAGGTGTAATGTGAGGTTACGTATCTGGGAATTTTCTTGTTTCTTAAGGTAGGCCTGTAATGATACAAATTTCCCTCTTAAAACTGCTTTTACTACATCCCCAAAATTTTGGTAAGATGTAGAGTCATTCTCATTTGTTTCTATGTATCTTTTGATCTGTCCTCTAATTTCTTCTTTGACCCAGTCATTCTTTGAAAGTCTGTTGTTTAATCTCCATGTATTTGTGTTTTTTCCTGCTTTCTTTTTGCAGTTGATATCCAATTTCAAAGCCTTGTGATCAGAGAATATGCTTGGTATGATTTCAATCTTCTTAAATTTGCTGAGGCTGATTTTATGTCCCAATATATGGTCTATCCTTGAGAATGTTCCATGTACACTAGAAAAGAATGTATAGTCTGATGTTTTAGGATGAAGTACTCTATATATGTCAATTATGTCCATTTCATCTAATGTGTCATTTAGGGCTGCTATTTCGTTACTTATTTTCTGTTTGGATGATCTATCCATAGCTGTCAATGATGTGTTCAGGTCCCCTACTATAATTGTGCTTTGGTCAATTTCTCCCTTTAGTTCTGTTAGTATTTGCTTGGTATATTTCGGTGCTCCCTAATTGGGGGCATAAATATGATGACTGTTATGTCTTCTTGTTGTATAGTCCCCTTTATCATTATGAAATGTCCATCTTTGTCTCTTGTTACCTTTTTTATCCTGAAGTCTACTTCATCTGATACCAGTATGGATACACCTGATTTTCTCTGGATACCATTGCTTGGTATCCAATTTCCATCCTTTCACTTTGAGTCTATGTTTGTCCTCGTAGGTGAAATGTGTCTCTTGGAGGCAGCATATGGTTGGGTTTAGTTTTTTGATCCAGTCTGCTACTCTGTGCCATTTTATTGGGGAGTTCAGTCCTTTTACATTTAGGGTAGTTATTGATATGTAAGGATTTCCTATCATTGTATGTTTGGTTTTCTGGTAAGACTGTATCTCCATTGTTTCTTTGCCTTTTTGTTTTTGTCTATGATTTCTGTGTGGTGGTATTCTATGATTTTTCCCTTGTTTCTCTTTTATTACGTTATGTATTTCAGTTCTGTATTTATTTTGTATGGTTACCATTAAGTTTATGTAAAAGAAAGTTTCATATTTAGAGTATTCTGTTTTCTCAGCATGCTTACTTTCTCCATTCTCATATTCCGGTTCAGGCCTTTACTCTCCCCCATTTTATGTTTTGGTTGCCACAAATTATCCCTATTTATGCTGGTTGAATACCTTCCTTCAATATTTCTTGTAGTGCAGATCATATGTTAGAAAATTCCCTCAGCTTCCGTATGTCTGGAAAGGTCTTTATTCCTCCTTCATATCTAAAGGATATCTTTGCTGGATATATTATTCTTGGCTCATAACTTCTCTCTTTCGATAGTTTGAATATTTACTTCCACTCCCTCCTGGCTTTAGAGTTTCTGCTGAAAAATCTGATGATAATCTAAAGGGCTTTCCTTTGTAGGTGACTTCTTTTCCCTGGCTGCCTTGAGGATTCTTTCTTTGTCGTAAATTTTTGACAGCTTCAATACAATGTGCCTTGGAGAAGGCCTGTTGGGATTGAGGTAATTAGGTGTTCTGTTTGCTTCTTGGATTCAAGGATCCAGTTCTTTCCACAAGTTTGGGAAGTTCTCATCAACAATTTGTTTGGATATATTCTCTGTCCCCTTCTCTCTTTCTTCTCCTTCTGGTATGCCCATTATTCTTATATTGCTCTTTCTGATGGAGTCAGAAAGTTCTTGTAGAGTTCTTTCATTTCTTTTAAGTCTCAAGGCTCTTTCTTCTTCCATCTAGTGATTTCCAGATTTCTATCTTCGATGTCACTGATTTTTTTCATCCATCTGGTCAACTCTACTACCTAAGCTGGCTATTCATTCTTCATTTCTTTTACTGAGTTCTTAATCTCCAGAAATTCTAGTTGGTTCTTTTTTGAAATTTCAATCTCTTTGGTAAAATGTTCATTTTGTTCTTTAATTGTGTTTCTGAGTTCATTAAACTGCCTGTCTGTATTTTTTTGAGTCTCATTGAGTTTTTTCAAAACTGCAATCTTGAATTCTCTGTCATTTAAGTCATATATTTCCATGTCTTTAAGTTCATTTTCTGTAGACTTTTCATTTTGTTCCTGAGCTGTCTTGTTACCTTGGTTATTCACGGCAATTAATGATTTATAATTTCTCTTCCTAGACATCTACAGGAGTGGGTTCTGCAACAGGTTGATAAAAAGAGGTTTTTCTTTTGTTTTCCGGTACTTGTTGGTAGAATGTTTTGTTTTCTCTACGACTGCAGCCTTTTATTCTCTCTCACACTGAAATGTTATATTTTCTGTGCACTATTCCGGCTTCTCACACAATGGAGGGATTCCCTGGAAGGCGGGCTTCTCTGGGAACAGTCGCCTGGGTCATAGGACACTGCTTCCTTGGGAGGATGTGGAGAGCTTTAGAAGTTCCAAAGCTCTCCCAGCCCCAGATTCAGAGCCTGTGTGCTTCAGAAGCTCTGTTTATTCCTGCAGGGATCCACCCAGATAGGTGTGGACAGGGGCGGGGTGGGTTGTGAGAGATAGCCCAGAGCAATGGTGGCGACCACCACCACAGCCGGTCCTGCTTCCACGGCTTCCTCCCCTTTGCCAGAACTAGTTGGGCTGCGAATCTGTGTCTGCAGACCACAGTTCTCAGAACTGCAAATATTCTGTTCTTTTGATCTAACACTGCTACTGTTCCCCTTCTAGCAATCGGCAAGTGGGGGTGGGGCAAGCTCTGGGAGGGTAGGGATGGGGCAGCTAGGATCAGTACCTAAGGCTTCCATTCTTTGCTCGGCAGTGAGGGCTTAAGCCACTGTTTTCAGCCTTCCCTCAGTCTTTGCTCCGAGGTCTCTGCCGTGAGCGTTGGGTTGAGCTGTGTTATATGCTTCCCCCTCAGCCCTGTGAGCCGTAAGCGGAGCCCTAGCAGTCTGAGTTCTTCCTTCTCCCGCAGCTGCTCTGAGCATGAGCTAGGTCTGTGTCCTTCACCCATGCGGCCCTGTCTCCACACTTCTCCCTTCCCTCCTCCCCGGCTCGCACAATTTGCCCATCTTTAGATGATTTCAGTAGTACCTCTTCACCTTGCCTGTCTGCTGCGCAGGGAGTCCTTTGTGGAGTTATAGTTGTTCAACTTGTTGTAAGTACAGGGGAGATTTCAAGAGGCTCACCTCATGCCGCCATTTTTATGACGTCCTCTTCGCTGGTTTCTTGACATCAGATTTAAAAATTGTTGATGACTTAAATCTTGCCATCACCCAACTTTGTATTCTACCTGAAAAACAATTTTTCTCAGTCCTCACTTTTAGGTTGTTCAGACTCAGTCTGTGTCTATGCTGTCTATACAGAATAAATTCCCACTGGCCTATCCTGCCCTTTTCTGAGACCTTGATTCCGCTCTAACTGGAAGTCAACTGGTTCCATGAAGTAGCTCCATCCTATGTCCTGTTTGTCCATTGTGTTGATGTAGAAAACTCATTATTTTTCCCAGATTTCATCAAACCCTGGAAGACCAATTTAATAAAAGCCAATTTAACAGAAATATGAATTACAAAGTGGAATACCACTGCTGCTTCCAAAGGCTAGAGTAGAGTGGAGAGATGTGACCCTTGGACAAATAAGTAAATTTTTTGTGCCTTGGTTCCCTCTTCTGTAAAAACAAAATTATGAGGATTAAATAAAGTAGGTACATTATTAAGATGATCACAGCCTAGGATCTGATCCCTTGATCTGTAGGTTTGGAGTTCTATTCAGCTAATAAGGGAAAAGACAAGTGGCCTTGAGATAAATGTCCCATTCTATCTCAGCTCTTGTACCAGAACTTTTAAACTTGCATTAGTAGATCTCTTAACTATTTGTGTCTTTCCCACATAGAAATCAAATTCATGTGTTCCATAATTGTATGTTATGGGGATATAGCAGCAACTAACACTTAATGGCTTGATCTCTGCCACGTAATTTTCTAAGCACTTTTTGTGAATTAGTTCTTTTAACCCTTATGTGAGCAGTATTGTGAAATAGTAATATTTTCATCATCATCCCCCTTTTCTAGATCTAGAAGTTGAGGTACAGAGAGGTTAAGTCATTTGTTCACAGAATGTAGTAGCCTCGTCAAGATTTGAACCCATGTAACTTATTTCAGCATTATATTGTCTGAGAAATTTTTTTTTTTTAGAAATCATTTATTAGAGACACCTATAATCCTAAAATTCTTACCTCTTCGGTGCCTTCTCTGAATTGGGTGTCCAGAACTTTGGTACTTTTGGTCTTTTTATCCTAGAACTTGAAGCCTATTTTAATCTTTAGTTGTGTAGTTACTCCTATTGACCATAGGAGAAATTTACACGAGAAACTAACATTACAGTTGAAAATAAGTTTTTTGGAAACAGAATCAAACACTAAAATTCATTTTTTTCAAGGAAAATGGATTATCATGCAACATCTTTCATCTTTAACCTTCCTTGAATGACTCAAAGTATTTCCATGTCACTCTCTTCTGTTTGCCAACTGTTTATCAAATTCTGATTTCTATTTTTTTGCCATGTACCCATTATTTTTCATCTTTCTGTTCTGAAAGGAATGGTTACAGTTAGGTAGAATTTTTATTTTATTTTAATTTATTGGGGTGACAATTGTTAGTAAAATTACATAGATTTCAGGTGTACAATTCTGTATCACATCATCTATAAATTACATTGTGTTCACCTAGTCCTACTCTCGTGGTACAATTTATTTAATGACTAACATATAGTAGATACTCAATAAATATTTGTAGAATTGACTTAAATTCCCAGTGTATCTTTGTTTTCTGATGGGCTGGGTTTTTTCTGGGGGGTGCATTTTTTTTTACCGAAATATGTAATGATTCGATATTCATATATGTTGTGAAATGATCACATATAGTTAAAAAAACTTTTTCCTGTGATGACAACTTTTAAGATTTACTCTTTTAGCGACTTTCAAATATACAATACAGTATTATTGACTTCAGTCACCATGCTGTGCATTACTTCTTCATGACTTATTTTATAATGATTTTTGTACTTTTTGACCACCTTCAACAATTTTGCCCACATTCTACCTGCCTGCCTTTGAGGTCCAACAGTCTGCTCTCTGTATCTATGAGTTTGTTTCTGATGATTAGTTTGTTGACATCATACAGTATTTGTCTTTCTCTAATTCATTTAACTTAGCATAATGCCCTCAAGGTCCATCTGTATTATCTGTTTGGTGATGGTTTTCAACAATACAATCCAGTTGAAGCTTTACTGCTAATGTTTAACACCATTTCTAGTCTAGTTACTTTGAGATTACGTTGGTTTGTATTCATTTTCCTCAAAGTAAGCTCTTCCTCCTTTACCCTTGCTTTTTCAGCCTTATCTCCATCTGGGTTTCTAGGTCTCAGCTCGACTCATGGACTTTGCAGTTTGAAAGGGTCCCATAGTCCTCTAGTTATCTTAAAATACCAACCCTTGTAAATTAGGCAAGCAGGATCAGAACAGAAAGACAGCATTATTTCCCTTAGTTCTGTATAAGCAATTTCTTTCCCCAGGTTACCTTCTTAAAAGATAACACATTTGAAACAAAATTCAAAAAGCTGAAACAACAAGACCCCCAAAAAACAACAAAATGTAAATCAAACCCTTCAAAACAATGGCAATTTTAATGTCAGTAGTTGAACATTTATATTTAGAAATTCATCTCTTTATAGCTTAATCTATTTTGTTTATTCAACCAGTATTTATTGAGCACCTATTAGGCAGGAGACAAAACTGAATATGATTGGGTCCTTGTTTTCAAACTGAATATGATTGGGTCCTTGTTTTCAAGGAGCTCAAATCCGTGTGGGAAATAAATATAACTATAATGGAGTATGTAGTGCTCTATTAGAGGGGCAAGCAAAGGAGACAAGGCCACTGGCTCTGTTTGGGAGTATTGGGGGAAGCTTTACCAAGGAGGTGATATTTGAGCTGGGTCTCAGGAAAGAGAGTGTTCCTGGCAAAAAGAACCACCAAAAGAGTGCTTGACTTGGGCAGAGCTAGGAGGTATTCAGAATGGCCACTTACCAGTAGGTTGTACCTTGATTCTGGGCCACTGAGGATAAGTAGTAAGTGAAAATTTCAGGAGTATGTAGGAATTTAGAAGTCTCACATTTCATACTGGGGAGCCAAGTTCTTCAATCATGTTTTACCTAGAACTACCTGCATAATGTTGGAAACCAGAGTAAAAGCACAAGGGATATAAAGGCAATGTGGTTGTCAAATCTGCTACCTTTTTGGTCACTGGGCTTATTTTAACCAATCCAGCTGGCTGGGCACCTCATCTTCCTCCTCCATGAACCTGTTTACTTGTTTGAAGAGATGGAACCATTGTTTGCTAAAAGCCATGCAGATATAATAAAACTAATTCATGAAATTTCTAATTTCATTTAACAAATTTGAATGACTGCTATGGGTCAGGTACTATGCTAGGTGCTAGAAATACTATGGTGAAAAGACAGCCACAGTTCCTGCCCTCATGGAGTTCATACCTAGCTATTCATTCATTAGTATGCATACTCTAAACGTGTATGTGCTGTAATTCATGCTCTTAAGGTTGTTAGCTGTTCTTAGGATATAGACTATGGTCTTTATGACATAGAACAGTGAGTATTCAGATATTAATCACCACTAATACTCTTTTAGACCTAAAGCAGTATCTAGGCGTCATGACGCTCAGATTCAGGGAACAAGATGCAGCAAGCCTAATCAATACAGACTAGATTTGTGTAACAACACAGCAGTATATTTGGTTAAATGTTTGGGTTTTTCAGTAGCTATTCGTTGATGCATTCTTCTGTTTCCTAGGTTAATAATCCAGTTGCACGCGAAGGAACAGCATGTTCAAGATATCATTCCTATAAATAGCCACTTTAGATGTGTTCAAGGTACTAGCTTTAATTGCTTGGCTAGTTTTATAATGTTTTTCTTCGGCCATTGCCTTGTATAATACCATGCATATTTAAATTTGTCACTGCATGTAAAATGAAATGTATTATTACTCTTTGCATAAAAAGATAACATTACTAATCTACTATTCAGAAGATGATAAATGCTTTATCTAAGAGAGCTGAAGGGTTATACTGGATATACAGAGGGTGCCCAAAAAAAGGTGCCAAAAAATGTTTACACATTTTAAGAAAGGAAAAGACTATTAATATATACCTATAACAAAAGATAAATACCAGTCACATTCGACTTCTGCAATGACAAGAGGTGCTCATAATGGTTACCATCAGCATCCAGACACTTCTGATTATGGAGAACTACTGCTGGAGCATAGATAACATCTCTTAAAATGTGTATACATTTTTTGGCACCCCCGTATATGTATCTATAGAGAGAGATGGTGCCAAAAAATGTATACACATTTTAAGAAAGAAAGAAAAAAACTATTAAAATTGTAATACTCAATATATACCAATAACAAAAGATGAATACAAGTTACTTTTGACTTCTGCAGTTACAAGAGGTGCTCAAAGTGGTTACCATCAGCGTCCAGACACTTCTGATTACGGTGAACTACTGCTTGAGCAAGATTGACCAAAGTGTTAACATCTCTTAAAATGTGTATATATACTTTTTGTCACCCCCAGTATATAGTCTCACTTGTTTCCCTGGCTGGGGGTTATAGATGTGTGTAGTCTGTTGTCTTTTATGCTGATGGACATATATGTGGATTTAAGTGACTTTCTTTGGTTTAACTGACAACACTATTCACTGTAAAATAGCAAGGTCACTAGGATTCACACATATTTAGCACTTTCTCCCCTCACTATTTGAAATTAAAACATTTGGCAACATTCCTTGACAGATTGTAATACCATATAAGCAATTGTGCTGATTCTCAAACCTTGACATTGGTGAGTCATAAAAATATCAACTCCTGGGAGGAATTATTTGGCTTCCTGTCCTCCAATTTAGGGACAGAGAACATAAAATCTGTTGTTTCATCTGCTACAATGAGACTCAAAAATTGGGAGGCTTGTGTAGGAGGTGTTGCTTCTGTCATGTCTTAACTGCTCTCGAAAGGAAATTGATTACTAGAGAATGAATGCATTATGTTTCCAGTGGGTCCATTGGCTTCATCAGACAGAAGCATTCTGTATCAGTTGTAGCTTCTTGGAAAACATGAATCCTACATTGAATGGATTCCTTCTTAAACTACATTGAACTTTTTTTGTCACAAAACTAATACATATACTGTAAAAAATGTGGAAAATCAGAAATATATAAAGAAAAGCAAATTCTCATCCTTCAGAGATAAAACTTAACATTTTCCTTTTTTTAATACATGTACCTTTTAGAGTGAGTGGAACTCATACTATATATAGTTTTTTGTCTGTTCTGCCATATTATGAGTGCTTCTCCATACTATTGATAGCTATATAATATTCTGTTTTTATGACTGGCCCATAATGTAATTATTTCCTTGTGTTTGACATTTGAGTTATTTTCTGCTAGTATAGATAGTAATGCGATGAACATGTCTGTACATAAATCTTCTCAGATGTCTCTTATTTCCTTAAGATTTATTCCTGTAAATAGAAATACTAAGTGGGTACAACTTTGTAAGACAGCATGTATTAAGAATTAAAAATACTTGCAATGAATAGTATATACATTGCATAGAAGAATGAAGTTATAGCCATTCAGCTTGCCTTATGTTAGAGAGACATTGAACAAGGCACCTGCATGCCATAGCAAGTTGCTGTAGTCACCTCACTTTTGGTGTAACACCCTATGTTACATACCCAGCCCTTTAAGGAGGAGAAAAGCCAAGAACGTGACTTTAGATTAGTATCCTATTAACTTTTTGAATTACTACTAGAGTCTTTTTACCCTGTTTCTCTTAGTATTGTTTTTAATAAGAAATAACAGATTGTTAGATTTGAATCTAGGAAAATATGTGTGCACACATACAGTAGTTCCCCATAATCAAAGGAACAGTTACCTCCTTGAGTTTTCATATCTTTTCTGTTTCCCAACCTGTGCATCTGTTTTGAAAAGCCTATAAATAATCAGGTTTTAAAGAATTAAAGCTACTGAAGAACAATGGTAAACGTATAATAGCTATGTCTTAATGCCCCATTGTCCCTTGCTCCATCATGCTAGTAACAATATTGAGACTATTTTCTAATATTAAATAACTTAGTTCCTTACTAGTTGCTTCTCTTGTTCCTGAATAATGGAGCTAAATATACAATCCACACTTGTGAGAGAGCTAGAAAAGGCTGAGACTACTCCATCTGGCCACTGTAGATCCAGGCTAACCCCAAAGAGTCAGTTCCCAGAGTTCAACTAGTCAGGAGGGTCTGGCAGGTGCTGTTGGCCAAATACAGGGAAGTTAGAGAGGAAGAGATGGGTTTCCTTCCTTACTAGATGTAAGGAAGGAAATTCATGGAGAGCCATGGAGAGAAAAGAGAACTCTAAACTTGGAAACTATGCTTTGCCCCAATTTACACTTCCTTGTTGGCTTGGTAGGCCTTGTGCCTACAGGTATTAAATGTAGCCTGAAGGTGAAAAACATTCAGGTGTTCTGTGTTCCTGTACAGAGCAGGGGCGGAGGTAATGGGATCCCTGGGAAATTTTTAGAGACTAGATCTGAGTTAAGAAAGTAATTCACCTCTGGGCCTTTGGGGTCACTTCCTTGGCTTTTTACAAGAATTGTCTAAATGATACAATTAGGTTATATTAAATTAGTATGTTCTAGTTGGGGGTAATTAAACTCTCACTTAAATTAACATGTTGTTATATTCCCTACTATTGTCATTCCTTGATTTGCTTTGAGGCATTCCATTCAGTTACGTGTTCAGTTCATTTTTCTTTTAGTTGAATTGCTCAGAATCTTTAGAACCTAATGCTATTAAAATTCTTTTTTAAAAAATGCTAAACAAAAAACCAAAGGATTTTAAAAATGTGTTCTAAGACCTAGGAGTGGTGATTGAGAGAAGCAGTTATTTAGTTAGGCATATACTTCTTTTGTTTTTTTCTTCCCTGATCCTGTTCTTTCTTCTTTTCCCTCAGAAGCAGAAGAAACTCTTTTGATTGATATAGCTTCAAACAGTGAGTATTTTTCTGAATGGAGTTGATTTTCATTCAACAGATGTTTACTTGAATACCCACTATATTTAAGACACCTCTTTTGGCACATCTTTTATCTTACCATCTTATCCTCTATTCTCCATTTTCTTCAGGCAGCCATACAAATTAGCATTGTCTCCCAAAAACATTTAGGCTAACTAAGCATAAGAGAAAGGAAGTGGCTGACAAGAAGCTTGGCTGGCTGAAAACATGATCTGCTTTTCTAATGCTGAATTTCTTTGACCTACCAGTTAAATCACTGCTGTGGAATTGGTAAATGTAAGAAGGCCCAGAAAATGTTTAAAGCACAAAGTTTATGAGTGGTTTTTGCTGTTTTTTTTAAACCATTGTTTTAAGCTCCCCCCCCAATTATTACTTTTGCATGTCAAATCATAATGTTTTTCTTTATTTATTATATTATTTGGGAGGCTATATGTGGGGACAGAGCCCCAGAAAGCAGTTTCCAGGCTCTCGGCCTCATGTGGAAAGGTGCTGGCTCAGGTAGTAAATGGCCATCAGCTGTGGCTGGTTGGCCGTCAGCTGTAGCCATTGAGCCATTGGCCATTAATATAACTGCTGCGGCTACGGAGGGAAGTTGAGGAGAGGAGGAGAGAGAAGGAGACTGAAGGAGAGTGGAGGAGAGTGGAGGAGAGTCGGTCGGTTGGCAGCAAAGCAGACAGCAGGTTGCACGTTGTGTAAACCCAGCGAGACCATAGTGGTATGACTTCCCTACCTATGGCTCCGTGGGTGTTCCTTTTTGGCCTAGCCATGTCCTGCATTCTTATGTGGGGAGCGGGACCAGAGACCCCGCCTGACACCCCGCACGACACTTGGCGTAGTCGGCAGGATACCCCGCCTGACACCCCACAGACCCTGCTGGACACCCCGCATGACACTTGGCGTAGTCCGCAGGATGCCCTGCACTACACATGGCGCAGCGAGCAGGGTACGGTGCCGGCCAAAGCTCCCCGAAGGGCAGTGGAGCAGTTTGTGCATATGAACACTCAGTTGCAGGAAGACCAGGAGGAGCAGCTGCCTGAGAGCTGGATCCCCGTGGAGGGGTGGGAAGACGTGGACGGTTCCCCAACCAGCAGAGGCCGGAGAAAGCGAAGGTTGTTGCGGCCCTGTGGGCTGGGAAGTGCTTGCTGAGACAGCCCGGATGCAGGACTTGTAGTCCCAGGAGGAAAGGCTTGCTGAGTCCTCCGTGGGAGCTGAGGGTGAGGTCAAGGTCATCCCTCACCCCCAGGACAGCCCTGGCAATGACTATGGGGAATTGCCTTCCATCCCTAATTTAATGGACAGCTTGACTGTTTGTGAACATCCCACCATGTAGTGGAACTGGCGGATGTTTGCTTTTGTGTTTTGACCGGCCACCATTGAGAATATGTAAGCACCTTGACTGTGAGCCGCTGTTGTTCCAGCACGGTACCGTGAGAGGCCCAGAGAGAGTGGCAGTGCCCTGAGAGTCCTGGCTGAGTCCAGGAAGTCTGGCTGTGTCCAGAGAGAGTGGCAGTGCCCTGAGAGCCCTGGCTGTGTCCAGGAAGTCTGGCTGTGTCCAGAGAGAGTGGCAGTGCCCTGGGAGCCCTGGCTGTGTCCAGGAAGTCTGGCTGTGTCCAGAGAGAGTGGCAGTGCCCTGAGAGCCCTGGCTGAGTCCAGGAGGTCTGGCTGTGTCCAGAGAGAGTGGCAGTGCCCTGAGAGGCCCTCGTGTGCCTGGGTAGACTAGTGGTACCCTAAGAAGTCCAGGACGTCTGGCTGTGCCCAGAAGTACTGGTGGTGCCCTGAGAAACCCTGGCTGTGCCCGGGGAGACTAGTGGTACCCTAAGAAGTCCAGGAAGTCTGGCTGTGCCCAGAAGTACTGGTGGTGCCCTGAGAAACCCTGGCTGTGACCAGAGAGCTTGGCTGTGTCCAGGAAATAGCATTCACCTCCAGACTCCTCGCACAGGGCCCCTCGTGGAAGACGCTTGTCGCGTAGATTGTGAGGCGAGACCCTGTAGGGGTGGAGTGTGGGGACAGAGCCCCAAAAAGCAGTTTCCAGGCTCTCGGCCTCACATAGAAAGGTGCTGGCTCAGGTAGTAAATGGCCATCGACTGTGATCAAATGGCCAGCAGCTGTGGCTAGTTGGCCGTCAGCTGTAACCAGTGAGCCATTAGCCATGAATATAACTGCCGTGGCTACGCTAGCAGAAAATGGGGGCTAGCAAGAAGATGGTGGCTGAGCCTGCAAGCGGCACAGTGAGGGTTGAGAATTGTGTGGCTCCTGCTTCCTGTGTCTCCAACCCAGCCGCCAGCCAGAGTATAGTGGTGTGACTCCCCTACATATGGCTCCGTGGGTGTTCCTTTTTGGCCTCACCATGTCCTGCGTTCTTGTGTGGGGAGTGGGAGCAGAGACCCCGCGGGCCACCCTGCGTGACGGATGGTGCTGTGAGCAGGGTCCCCCACACGACACTATAGAATCCCTCTTGTACCAAAGATAACCTTGTTTGTACCAGGCATACCTTTTTTTTTCTTAAAATAATTTTGTTTTTTTATTTAAGCCCCATCCCTTCAAGGCATCCCTCTATTAGAGAGAACATTGTGTTCCTTCTTACTGTTTTTATTCTTTCATTCGTATCTGTTTTAAGCAGATCATCACTGATTTTCTTTGCAAGCTGTTTTTTATCGTCTAATTGTCCTGTGTTATAGGGAGGAGATAACGAGCACTTGAATGCTACTGTGACTACTCTGTGATTGCTATAGAAAAGAGTAGGTAACCACAAGAATCTAAATCAAACTGGTTGCCTTATCTCTTGGTTGAGTCCTTGGATGCGTGGGGCTTGGCTCTTAGTGTGGAGCTACAGATTATACATACTTTTGTTTAGACGCAGTCCCTGTCCTTGGCACCAGTAATTTGCATTAAACAGTTTACATGGGCTTCTTCTGGTTTGGGTTTTATCATTCTTTTCTTTGGTGATGGATTTTGGAAGTCTTAAGGGCTGATCCTGAAAGGCTAAGTAAACTCAGCTGTTGGTTTCTTCAGGTACCCAAGAAAGCAAACAATTTAGTATCTCTGTTTCATTGTGCTTTAGAAAGGAGAAGGCAAAAGCGACACTAAAAACACAAAATCTGAGCAAAGGTAGTTCAGTAGTGACTGACATTGCTGCTGAGAGAAGATACCAGAATCTCCTAGGTATTTCATCCAAAGCTGAAAAGTTAAACTGAGCTGTGCCTTTTCTCTTATAAACACCTAATTTAGGGCTTTAGGTTTTTTTGTTTTGTTTTGTTTTTTGGTGGTGGCCTCTCCTACACAGAAATTAGCCATGTGTTGCTCTGTCCAGAGTTCAAGTTACTGGATCACAGAGGGGAAATAAGTAACCACTTGAATTTTTATTTCTTTGTTATTTCTGCTCATTTAGTGATATTTGCACTGAAACTAGATTTTATCTCAATCCTTGGGCTTCATACATAAACTTTAGAGCACACAGTACATTGCAGGAGGAGGACCCTGGGTTTGTTAGGCAGGCCTGATTGTAATGTAAGTATGTATTTTCCTATTGTCTAGATGTTGATATTAAATATTTTAAATTAATTTTTTTCTGATTGTCAAGGTAATATATCTTCATTATATACAATTTAGAAAATTCAGAAAAATTTAAAGTATCAAATTAAAATTATGCTCCTGCAATGTGTAGATCACCACTGTGGTTAACATTTTTATATAGCTCCTTCCACTCTTTTATTTATACTTTTACATAATTGGAATCCTTGTATGTAGGTTTTATCTTATATTTCCATTTAATGTTAATTGTGGTCTTTTCCCATGTCATTAAGGTATTTAAAAACATGATTTTTAATTACTAATATTTCACCATAGATATATGTCAAATTTTATTAAATTAACTCTTTTATAAAATTAAGTCATTATCAAGGAACAGGATATCACTCTCTACTTATTCAGGTTCTCTTTGTATCTCTCAGTGACGTGCAGTTTCTTCATATACTGGGGGTGCCAAAAAAATGTACATTTTTTTTTAATTGGATCTAGGAGTGTCTTTTTTCTTTTCCTTTTTTTTTTTTTTAATTGGGGAATGTTGGGAAACAGTGTGTTTTTCCAGGGCCCATCAGCTCCAAGTCAAGTCGTTGTCCTTCAGTCTCGTTGTGGAGAGCACAGCTCAGCTCCAAGTTCAGTTGCCGTTTTGAATCCTTAGTTGCAGGGGGTGCAGCGCACCATCCCATCAGGAATTGAACTGGCAACCTTGCGCTCTCACCAACTGAGCCATCCGGCCACCCCTACAACAGCGGCAGCTCATAGTCTTCAGTCTAGTTGTGGAGGGCGCAACTCACTGGTCCATGTGAGAATCGAGCCAGCAACCCTGTTGTTAAGAGCTCGTGCTCTAACCAACTGAACCATCCGGCCGCCCCAAATGTACACATTTTAAGAGATGTTATCTATGTATTACTTTTCCAAGTTGAATTAAATTATGGTACCAAAGTGTAGTATGATGTTCGCTCAAAAGATGGTGTTAATCAAATGAGTGCTAGCGTCATTCATTGTATTACAATTTTAATACAGTTTTTTTTTCTTTCTTAAAATGTGTATAGATATTTTTGGCACCCTCTATATATCATACATTTTTAAGTTAAATATTTTATGGTGAATTTTATTTGTTTGCTGCTGTCAATGGAACCTTTTTTCTCTTCTTATTGCTTATTGTTAGTATACAGAGCAACTACTGAGTTGTAGATATTTATCTTTTATCCAGTCACTTCACAGAAATTTATTTTTAAGTTTTTGGCTGTTTATTTATTTATTTATCTATTTATTTATTTATTTGGGTTTTGATAAACAGCACTAGTCATCTGCAGACAATAATTTTATCTCCTTTCCAGTAACTATAACTATTAGTTTCGCTTCATGTCTCATTACACCAATGAGAATTTTGAGACCAATGTTAAATAACGATGGTGATTCTTGTTTAGCTCCTGATTTCAGTGAGACTGCCTCAAGTGGTGCTTTACTGTTGAGGACATGATTACCTGTTGATTTGACAGGTTTTTTTTAAAAACCATATTGAGAAACTGCATTTATTCTAAGTTTGTGTGGTTCTTTAACTCGTGAATGTACATTGAATTTGATCAAATGTCTTTTGAGTATTTATGGAACTTGTTATAGTGTTCTTTATTGGACCTATCGATGGACTGTATTATACTCATTTTCTAATATTAAACTTTCCCTTATGTGTTCATTATTCATCAAATATTTGTTGAGCGCCCTCTATTTGCTAGGCACTAAGTGCTACAGAATCAATAGAGAACCACTGCTCCTCTATTTGTTGTTCCTGCTTTTGTTGTTCTTCTGTGGTTGGTACTAGTGTCATCACATAGATATCTATAATCCATTAATTCATTCTATAAAAATATAAATACCTTTTATGTGCCAGGCACTGTGCTTATTAGACTCTAGAGATATAGCAGAAAGCAATATAGTCGTGGTATTTCATGGAACTTAGTGAAAGAAACAGACTTTAAGTTGATAAGGTATAGATACTTGCATATCATGTTTCCCTGAAAATAAGACTGGGTCTTATATTAATTTTTGCTCCAAAAGACGCATTAAGGCTTATGTTCAGGGAATGTCATCCTGAAAAATCGTGCTAGGGCTTATTTTCGGGGAAACACGGTAATTGCAGTTTTGATAAATGCTGTCACGGAGAAATACAAAGTTTTAAGAGGGATAATTACATTAGGCAAAGTGATCAGGGAAGGCCTTCTTGAAGAAGTGACATTTAAATTGAGGCCAGAGAGGTTAAGTAAGAGACAGGTGGAAATGGGGAAGAGTATTTCAGGTAAAGGGAACCACATGTGTAAAGGCCCCAAATTGGGAAGTAGCTTGACACTTTTTTTTTTTAATGAAAGAATGCCTAGGTACCTGGTATAAAGCTTAGTCATCAAGGTAGGATGGGCTAGGGCCAGATCAAATAGGATCTTCTAAGCCATGGTAAGGAATTTGGATTTTTAGATTTAAAAAATGGGAAGAATATGAAGGATTTTATGTTGGGGGATCATCATTTGTATGGAACCAGATTGTTTTGGTAGTTTAAGCTAAGGAGTCTGGTGATAGTAGAAATGGAGAGAAGTGGACAGATTTGATAAATGTTTATGGAGATTAAATCAACAAAGTTTGGTTTGGGTATAGGGGTGATAGGAAGAGAAGTGTCAAGGATGAATCCCAGGTTTCTGGCATGAATGTGGATGCTGGTACCACTTGCAGAAATGAGAACATTGCAGGAAGAATGCATTTTCCTATGGGGGTGGGTGGGTGATGAATTCAGTTTTAAGTATGTTCAGTTTGAGATTTCTTTGAGACATTTGAGTGTAGATGAGAAATTGGCAGTTGAATGTATGCATCTGAACCTCAGAAGAAATGTCTGGGTCACTAGCACATAGATGGTATTTAAAAGCAAGAGAGATGATGTGATTACATATAGAGCTGTGCTGTCAGAGTAGCCACTAGTTACATGGGCCTATTTAAGTTAATTAGAAGTAAAATTAGAAATTCAGTTCCTCGGTTACACTAGTCACATTTCAAATGCTCATTAACCACATGTGGTCATTAGTTACCATATTGGAAAACACAATTATAGAATGTGTCCATTATCACAGAATGTCCTATTGGACAATGCTGATACAGAGAGAGAAAAAGGTTTAGGATTGAACTCTAAGGAATTGTACTTTTTAAAGGTTAGATAGAGAAGGAGCTACCTCAAAGGGCACTGAAAATTAGGGGGGAGAAAGAGAGAGAGAGAGAGAGGGAGGGAGGGAGGAAGAGAGAGCGCACTAGATGAGTATGGTGTCATAGAAACCTTTGGAAGAGATTATTTCAAGTAGTGGTGTGGGGACAGAGCCAGGAGTGCAGTTTCCAGGCTCTTGGCCTCACGTGGAAAGGTGCTGGCTCGGGTAGTAAATGACCATCAACTGTGATTAGATGGTCGTCGGCTGTGACTGGTTGGCTGTTGGCTGTGACTGGTTGGCCAATTGGCCACTGATATAACTGCCGTGGCTACATTGGTTGGTTGGATCGTTGGCAGGCAGAAAAGCGGACTGCGGATTGTGGATCGCGTGGATCCTGCTTTGCGTGTCTTGCCCGGCCGCCAGCGAGAATATAGTGGTATGACACCCCTTTCTGTGGCTCCATGGGTGTTCCTTTTTGGACTCACCATATCCTGCATTCTTATGTGGGGAGCAGGAGCTGAGACCCCCTGTGACACCCTGTATGACAAGTGGTCAACTGTTGATTTCTGCTAATAGGTCAAATGAGACGACTAAAGAGTGTCCATTGGACTTAGTAATGTGGAGGTTATTGGTAACCTTATCAAAGCAATTTCATAAGGGTGGTGGAAGCCAAAGTGATATTGGAGTGAATTAAAGAGAGACATGGGAGGTGAGCAATTATTGACTTTGGTTTTATAAAGAAGCTTGACTGTGGAGGGGAATATCGATATGGACTAGAGTTGGAGGGAGATACGAGGTCGAGGAAGGTTTTTTTGTTTTTAAATTGAGGGTGATTTAAAACACGATTTAATTTAATGCTGATGAGAAATAGCCTATGAAAGGGAGAAGTTAAAGATATTGGGGGAAGGTGTCTAGGAATGATTGTGTGTATACGATTCCTGAGAGAATCAGAGGGGTTGTAGTTCAAAGAAAAGTTGGCCTTTGATAGGACTACTTTTCTTCCTTGTATCTGAAGGGAAAGGAGATGAGTACAAATACAGGTAGGTTTCCATGTGATGGCTTCCATTTTCTTTGAAATATGAGGTGAAGCAATCAGCTTGGAATGAGAGGACTTGAGAAAAAGGGGATCCAAAGATTGAGGATAAATGAGAAGATGTGAAATAGTTGTTCTAGATAGTAGTAGGAGACTGGTTGACTATGGAAACTTAGATTGCTCCCTGTACATTGAGCGCTCAGTTGAGGGTAGCAATCAATTTCTAATGGGGTGTGTGTGTGTGTGTGTGTGTGTGTATTTCCTCTGGTTACTCAGATATAAGTACAGAGAAGGCAATTAGTTGGATTTCTGAGGGTCCGATGTTATCCAGGTAGGTGCTGTGGAAGAACAGGGTGGTAAGGCTGTTCTGGGCTTTTGGAACAGAGTGTAATGATGGCATCTGTTTGGTAAAAAGGGAAGTGAAAGTCAGGGGGAGTGAATGAATACTGAGAAAATGGAGGGATCAGTGGGCTGGAGGTTCCCATATGAGCAAGTAAGCTGAAAGGAGTAACAGGTCAGAGTGGGATATTTGAATTAGAGATTTCGGAGGTGGTGGTGTGTCTGTGCTTATAAGGTCCAGGATATAACTGAGAGAGTTCCAGAAGGGACTGAGGGAGTAGGTGGCTGAGATGGAGGGGCAAGGACATTGGATAAGGAAGTTAAAGGTGTTGACTGGGTTTTCTGTGCTAATTTTGAAGGGACCCAAAATTAAGGCAGGCGGTTTTGTGCAGAGAAAGCCTTATGAGTCAGGTATTAAACCCTGCATTCAGAAGGTTCTGGGAGGATGGTAGATGCTCTTGTGGAGGAAGGAAGGGAAGACACTGGTATAGCGCAATGGGTGAGCCTCAAAGGAGAAAGGATGCTTTTCCTAAGGGAGAAGTAGAGGGAATGGTCTGGAAATGGCATTAGGACAAATAAGGACACCAGTCTTCAATTACATAGGGTGTGAGAGACTATAAACAGCCTCTACTTTAGAGAGCTATGGGGGGATTGCTGCTCTCAGGGACCAGACCGTTTGCAGGTGACTCTGATTTTCAATCCGGATGCACATTAGAATCACTCAGGGAATATTTTAAAAACTGCCAGTATCTGGGCTTCACTCCCAGAGACTATGTTTTATTGGCCTGGGGTGGGGCCCAAGTGTCAGTATTTTCTAAAAGTACCCCTGGTAATTCTAATGGCAGCCATAGTTGGGAACCACTGAGAGATGCAGGGAATGTTCAGAGGAGAAGTTGAGGAACTAGAAGTGTTTGCTGATCACAAAGAGTCACAATGGTTTTGGAGAGGAGCTGAGTAGGAGGTTGGGTTGTGGGATAATTTGTCCTCTTTCCCATGCAGCGTGGTGAGAAAGCATCTAGTGTTATTTTGTAAGCAATTGCTGGAATCTTCTCTCCGTTAAGTGGGTTAGTTTATTTTTTTATATTTGCTAAAATATATCTTTCAAGGATTGTGGGAGAGAGAAACTATGTGTTATTGTTCTAAGTTTCTATCAGATAGAAACTTCTCTTATTTATTTTTTACTGCTTTTAATATAAATTATCTGAGAAAGAAAGGACTACTTGTGCCTTGAAGGAGTTTTCCCCTGTATTTCAAGGCTGTTCCTAATTGGCAGTCTTTATTCATGCTCTTTTTTTTTCCTCCTCCTTACAGTGGCACCTCCTGAATTTCTTATTTCTGGTTCACTTGGATGCCTTCTTTTTCATTTATTTCTCTATTTTTGCCTCTTTTCTTCTGATCACTAAATCTATGAAGATAGAAACTTAAGGAAATGCAAAGGAAAAAGAGACTCAAATGTTCAGAAGTGGATTTCCACCTTAAGAAACTAGGACTCTCATTTGATTTTTCTCATCTCTTTGTTATTTACAAGTGTGAAAGAGTCCAGTTAAATAGTCATTTATTCAATGTCTTCTGTCTGCGAAGTCTGTCATTATCACCAGTAAAGTGACCAACCATCCCTGTTTGCCTGGGACGTTCCTGGTCTTAGCTTTGAAAGTCCTGAGTCCTAAGAAGCCCCTCAGTCCCGGACAAACCCCAGGAGACCATCAAAAGTGTTGTGTTGGATAACTTGTGTGTGTCCCCTGCCTCTTGCTCTTAAGGAGCTTATAGTTTCCAGGGGCCTGAGAAAGCAACACATGTAATAAATCAGTTAAAATATAAACAAGTACATATACATAGGTTTCCTGGATCACCATATCCAGACAATTGATACAGATGATAACTAGAGGGCATCAGAAAAAGGAAGAGAGTATGTTGTATACATAAGAAACTGAAGTCCTAGATAAATTTGCCTCTAATTATACTGTTTCCCAATTGGCTGTACTTGAACCAGACTACTCCTAGACATAGGTCATTATTATATTGCTTTTGTAAGTTTATTCAACGCATACATTTTTCACTTGTATTGATGTATAGATGGTGCTTTTTAGAATGATTCCAACCACTCCCACTGTTCTTTTATTTTTTAATTAGTTTGTAAATTCAATTGCCTAAGTATGATCTATACCTAGGAACAAACCATCCTATTTCTTTTATTTCCTTCATGCTTCAGAAACTCTTACTGTATGATCTGAATTTGAAATGGTAGGAATTTTCAGCTAAGAGATGGAAGGAGGGTGGCTGGGGAAATGATCTTTTGCTAGAATTTAGAAGTTCCCACATTAACATCTGAAAGATATATCAGAACCTAGGAAACTATGATTTTAGTATGTATCATATCATTATATTGGGCTACTCATTGACACAGTTATCAGCCCCTTAGATATCCCTCTCTGCATTACCCCCAATCCTGCATCACCCCACTACCACCACCAACACCACCGCCACCACACTGAATCCCTTGATCTTGTAGACATACTTCCTACATTAGAGGTCTGGAGTATTTGTTATATGGACCTTCTGTTACACTAGTAAGTTGAGAATATGATCCCAAGAAAACACTGTGTTCTAAAGCTATATGTGTCTGGATTTCCATTCATTTTAGGTGGCTGCAAAATTCGGGTTCAGGGGGACTGGACCAGAGAGCGCCACTTTGAAATCCCTGATGAGGAACACTGTTTGAAGTTCCTATCAGAGGTCCTTGCTGCTCAGGAAGGTAACTCAAGATTCAGCAGTTTTCCTTCTACTATCTGAATGGGAATGAAATTCTGACATGCTGATACAGAGGCAAATGGCCATGAGCAAAGTACCTCATCCCCTGAGCCTTGATAGCTGATTTTTTTTTTTTAATTCAGGAATGACCCTAGGGATGGGTTAGGGAACAAGTCTTATTCAGGTTTAATGACACTGAGCCAATTTTCAGAATCTTTGGTGTCATGGCATGGACAGCTTACTGTAGGCTGTAATCTGCCTTCTGCCCCCAAATGATCCCCTAGCTGCCCTCATTTTCTTAGTCTCTTCCTTTACATTCAAGAATGCTACTGGCCCCTGCATTTGAGGAGTGCTGAGAGAATGACCTTTGGTTATGGTAAATTCCGCTCAATGAAGGGCTCCCCAGTTTCTGACCATGACCCTTACCTCTCCAGCACAGTTACAACTTCTTGTTCCAGAGCAAAAGGACTCATCCAGCTGGTACCAGAAATTAGATACTATGGACAAACCTGTGTTTTCAGGTACTGAAAAGATTCTTTTTTTCCCTGGTTGCTTTGATCCTTGCAGAGTCAGCAGATTTTTATCTGGACAGATAAGATAATGTGGATTAATGTCAATGTCAGACACCGCCTATAGAGTTGTTTTATGGAGTCCATGCCACTAATGTGCACTCTTGATCCTTTCTGTGGAATGTTAGCTTTTCAGGAGCCAGCTTAGTAGTGTGGTAAAAAATGCAGGCTCCAGGGCTACACTGCCTGGGTTTGAATCCCAAATTCTACAACTTACTAGTTACATGACCTTGGTTAAGTTACTCAACAACTCTTAGCTTCCATTTCTTTCTGTAACATGGAAAGATTTTTAATAGCACTGACCTCATAGGGTCTTAAGTGAGATAATGATATAATCCCTTATGATCAACCAGGCATTGTGCTAAGTCTTCAATAAATGTTAGCACTCGTAATTTAAGGTCCAAATTAATGTAACTTACTATTGATCTAGTTAATATGTCAGTGCTTTGGGTACAGATGTGCTTCTTCCTCCAAAGTTCTCACCTTTTTGTTTGGTATTTGCCATTGAGCAAATAGTGATCAAATCAAAACCACTGATCAAAGAAAGCCTTATCTATACTGGCTAAGTTGGATGTTATTTCTCCCTCCTTTGGTGCTGGGTTCTGTCTTTTTCAGGGCTTCTTGGATTTGAGGATAATTTTTCATCTATGAATTTGGACAAGAAGATAAATTTACAAAATCAGCCTATGGGGATTCATCGGGAACCCCCACCCCCACCCCCTTCAGTGAATAGAATGTAAGTCCTATGTCAAAACATGTTTTCAATGTAGGAGACTTTTTTATTTTAGGCAGTTTCACTTTTGAATTTCTCATTTATTTGCTAGGCTTCCACGTGACAAAGAAGCTTCTAACAAGGAACAGCCCAAAGTGACCAACACCATGCGGAAGCTCTTTGTACCAAATACCCAGTCTGGACAGCGGGAGGGTCTCATCAAACATATCCTGGCAAAGCGGGAGAAAGAATATGTCAACATTCAGGCTTTCAGGTTAGTCATTTTTATACTTACTGAGGTATAGCAGAAAATGACCTTTTGGTAGTTGTTAGTTTAATTAGCTTAATTAAGAAAGCATAATAAAAAGCAATGGTCAGCTGATTCAAGGTAATCAAAATAATGTAAATGCTACAATTTATACCATGCGTACTACTGTTTCTATCAACTCTTAGTGGACCAAATCAAGCTCACATGCACTAGAGACTTGTCCCCTAGCACATTTCGTAAGCAAGTGTCTTTTTCTGTCAGACACCTGCTGGATTTTTTTCCCACCAATATTGGAAAATTAAAGTCCACCATTACCACTTGATCTTAACTTACTTAACTTTGCTATTTAACTAAATAAAGTTTCACCTGATCCTCTTGAAGGGGCGGTCTGTCTTGGATTCTTTCCTCTGTATCATATTTTTCATGTCACCTTTACTTGTTGATATCTTCTTTTCTGGACCCAGTGTGTGTGGTGTGTGGTATGGTGTGGCCTGGCGTGTATCCCAATGTACAAAGCAGTAACACTTTTCTTTGTTATTTGTGAAGAGCATGTACCCTTCTAGTCCAAGATTCCAGTCCCATCTGCTATCCCAGTATGCTTCATTTATTCTAATTCAGTCATAACTGTATTCCTATGTTAAAACCTCCAATTCTTCATTTCCCCATCATGCTTATATTTGTATGTAGACAGTTAAGACAATCATGAGTTTTCCCTTCTGCTTTCCCCTTTAATACTATATCTACCTCAACTGAATTTCCTACACAGATATCCCTGTAATCCTTCAGGGCATAAGTTTTGGGATTCAACTACAGCTCCTTACAGAACAGTTATCTATATTAGGCATGCTAACAGCATGAAGATACCTCTTTCCCATCCGCAAGCTTTCCCTTCAAGTGTGAGTTTGGATAGAGTTTAATTGAAAGGAAATGTGGTAGAGCAATTAACTTTGTGTTTTTTAAATAGATACTTGGTTCCTCTCTGTAGGTTCACCTGATATAAAACGTACAGAGAATAAGCTCACTGCCTTTGTGTTCTACAAAAACCTCTGCAGGAGGTTTTTCTTAGGTGTGTGGCAAAACATTTGAGAAATTATTATGTTGGTTTATTGTGAACCTACCCTTGTATAGAAGTGATGAGAAAACTTCTGTTGGTTCATTCTTGACCTTTGTTTTCACATTATTTTTGGTATTATGTATTAGATTTTTTGTTGGAACTTGGAACGTGAATGGCCAGTCTCCAGACAGTGGGTTAGAACCTTGGCTGAACTGTGATCCGAATCCTCCTGATATCTACTGCATTGGGTAAGGAACACATCTGGAATTTCCTTTTGGCTCTGTTTGGTGTTAGTTTACATGACATTTTGCATTCTTTTTTTTTTTTAAGAAAAAAATTATTTGGTGAAAACCTATTATAGACTATAAGAGAGTTAACTTGTGGGTCAAATTTGTGAGATCAGAAAGGAACAGATAAAATAGTGTAAGGAACCATCTAGTCCTCTCAAAACACATAGAAAACTATATTCTTCATAGAAATTGAGACATGTGGTCAGTTCTAACAGCGATGATTCCTAAGATATATAAGCAAAGCTCTACTGTTTTCCTTTGTGGAGGTTTTTTTGTTTACATCTTGCATAGCCTGTGCATATACTTGTGGAGAGTCTTTGGAAAAGAAAGCTACTTGTCCTTACTGATCACCTGGGTCAACAGAGGAGTTCTATGAAATTTCTCCCATTCCCTTTTTCACTTGTCTCAAAATGGGACAGAAGTTAGTCAGAGATAATTATGGGATATGTATAGATCTCACGTCCTCTTGCTTCTCAGATTCCAAGAGCTGGACTTGAGTACAGAAGCCTTTTTCTACTTTGAATCTGTGAAGGAACAAGAGTGGTCCATGGCTGTGGAAAGGGGTTTGCATTCCAAAGCCAAGTACAAGAAAGTAAGCCACATTTAATTATTTTTTTTAGTATATGACTGAATAGAACTCCCTAGAACTTATTCTGTTGTCTATAACTTGTTCCAAAAGAACAGTTTAGTTGAATTTTTTCCCATTTGTAATACTGGAATAGGGCAGACTAATCCTTTTTATACCTGTTTCCTAGAGAAAAAAAAATTCCCTGAGCTTTCTGGTCCTATATTTTCATTGCTCAGGTAGCTTTTAGGAGAAAAAAATAATTTTGTTCTCATAACAATAATTAACTCAAAATGATTACATTTAAGGTAACTGATTTGTGCAATAAGAGTTTAAGATTGAAATTGTTCACTGACACGGTCAGAACTAGATGCTTTACAGAAAAGCAGTTTGAAGCATGTAGGTGCATATGGTATGCTTTGGAATCAAAGCAAGAATAGAAGTGTTGTGGAATTTAAATGAGTTCTAAACTTGGTTGTAAGTCAGGAGTAGTGTTGACTTTAACAAGTTGGGCCAATTTATTGGTCTTTAGAAGGCACGAGGTAGAGGCTACCAGAGAGTTATTTTAATTGCAAGGCTACCGCACTAAAACCTTTAAAACGAGTCGTCTGCTTAAGTAATTTTCGTCTATATTTTCTAACAGTTAATGTAGGTTATAAAGCTCCTGATGATGTTATTTCTCTCATATAAGTCCCTGGCTAATACATATTTCAGACCTATTTCTACTAGCTCTAGTTCACAGACTTAAAATAATCAAAATAAAAAGGATTGTTGTTTTATAAAGGTAAATTTCTTAGGAAGTTGGAAATCAAAAACGAGGAGGAACAAAAGGAACAAGCTTGGATAGAGGTTTTCTCTATATTATTTGAATGCTCCGTACTCCCAATAGGCTAGAAAGTGATTTAAAAAATGGATCTAGAGCTGAGTGTACTCATTGTCCCCAAAGACGTTTAACTCTTACTGGTCAGAGCCAGATTAGAGCTTCCCTAGAGAAATTTTGTTTTCTCTTTATGGGATCCACTGGGAAATTAGATGATTTAGATTCAGATTTGGGCATCGTTATGTCTTCTTGGTGGAATATTAGTTGTGGGAAATCAGATATGTAGTATCTAAAAAGAGTGGTATTGACATGAACCTTTTCTAATTGCCTGGAACTCATAGGTTCAATTAGTTCGTCTTGTTGGGATGATGCTCCTGATATTTGCCAGAAAGGATCATTGGCGATATATCCGTGATGTTGCTACAGAAACAGTTGGAACTGGAATCATGGGGAAAATGGTGAGTACCTTTGGAAATGAGCTTGATTATTATTTATGTCCGTGTGAAATTTAATTGTCATTTGTGTCATTGTACTAACTGTGAATACTTTTGCCAACAGGGAAACAAGGGTGGGGTAGCTGTGAGATTTGTATTTCACAACACTACCTTTTGCATTGTCAACTCCCACTTGGCTGCCCATGTGGAGGACTTTGAGAGAAGGAATCAAGATTATAAGGACATCTGTGCACGAATGAGTTTTGTGGTCCCAAATCAGGCCCTCCCGCAGCTGAACATCATGAAACATGAGTGAGTGGTTAAGTTTCCTTTAACTTTGAATAATAGAGCTGAGAAGAGATTGAACGTAGTGAGAAACTATAGAACTGTGAAGTGTGGAGGATTACCATTTAGGGATTGGGGTCTCAAAGAAGAGAGGATTTTTGAGGAATACCAGATTCACTGAGGCAGAGAAATTAAATTTGCTATCAGAGAAAAGGTTAGTTCTGTTAGAGGGTACTAAGGTAATGCAGGAGGGGTCTATCAATTGGTGTCAATTTTTACTGTTTTTAATTGCAAAATAGAAATGTGCATTGTAAACATAATAAAAGATAAAAGTAAAAATCCCTCATTTCTTATCCTCTACTTTCCCTAGCCAGTCCCTCTGTCCAAAGGAAACCACTGTTAAAAGCCTGGTACCCTGTTTCTCTGAAAATAAGACCTAGCTAGACAATCAGCTCTAATGTGTCTTTTGGAGCAAAAATTAGTATAAGACCCACTCTTAATTTACTATAATTATATTTTACTATAAGACTGGGTCTTATATTATAAAATATAATATAATACCAGGTATAATGTAATACCAGGTATGACATAATATAATACAATACAATACAAGACCAGGTCTTATATAAGACCGGGTCTTATATTAATTTTTGCTCCCAAAGACACATTAGAGCTGATTGTCCGGCTAGGTCTTATTTTCAGGGAAACACGGTATGTATCCTTCTAGGTCTATGCAGTCTGTGGGGACAGAGTCCCAGAGAACAGTTTCTAGGCTCTTGGCCTCACGTGGAAAGGTGTTGGCTCGGTTATTAGATGGCCATCAGCTGTAATTAGATGGCCATCTGCTGTGGCTGGCTGGGTGGCCATCAGCTGTTACCAGTTAGCCATTAGCCACTAATATAACTGCCGTGGCTACGCTAGGGTGTAGATTGGTTGGCAGGGAAGTGCACAGTGGATTGCGGCTAGCAAGTGCTGTTAGCAAGTGGATTGCGGATTGTGTTGATCCTACTTCCTGTGTCTCGCCCAGCCGCCAGCGAGACTGGTGTGCAGGAAGACCCCTTATTGGGGTACTGGTGGATGTTTGCTTTTGTGTCTCGACCGGCCGCCATCGAGAATATAGTTGTATGAACTCCCCTATCTATGGCTCTGTTGTTGTTCCTTTTTGGCCTCACCATATCCTGTGTTCTTGTGCAGGGAGCGGGAGCTGAGACCCTGCATTACACAGTCCAATATGACAGCCAGTAGCCATGGCTGGCTAAGGATATTAGAAAGCAGCTAGTCCTGATTGAGATGTGCTGTAAGCAAAAATACAGGGGATTTCAGAGAAGAAAAATATGTAAAATATCTACATTTTTAAATATTGACTTGGATATATTGAGTTAAATAAAATTTATTGTTAAAGTTATTTCACTTATTTCTCTTACCTTTTAAATGCAATTACTAGAAAATTTAAAATTACATTCATGATGTGCATTGTATTTCTTTTGAATAATGCTGTTCTAGACTTTTCTCTATGCACCTACAAACACACACATACTTTTTATAGAGGACTATATTATATTTGTTGTGGATCATTTTCAAGCCAGTATATATAGAGCTAGGTTATTCTTTTTAATAGCTGTCATTAACAATAGGTGTGGCAAAGATTTAAAGACCCCAGTGGATCAATAGTAAAACATGAGAGAAAGGTTATTAAAGAATGGGACTTAATTAAGGATAGAAGCAGAAATCAGTTGAGGAATGGCTTGGATGGTAGAAAATGATTACTTGTAAACAAATTAATACTAGTAATTGAAATTCTGAGAGGGTGACGTGGTTTGGAATAAGTGGTTTGAGATGGGAATTGTAGGAAAACAAGATAATTTAGGGTATTAGAATCAGTAGAGAGTAGGGTAATGGAGGAAAGAGTAGGGAAGAGTAGTGATATTGGCCTGTTTCTATATTGTCTCGACAATTAGGATCATATGGGATTCTTTTTCACAGTGGTAAAGTCAAAGCCTTGACATTAATGGTCATAAAGTTGCCCTGAAATTCCATAAATTTATTTCCCCAGGATTCCAGAAATTCCATGTTGCACTTTAGATTGGCAGAGACTCATTCAGAACTTCAGATAGCTCACAGGAGAATCCATTTTGCTGTGGTAATTTCAGGGCCTTACCTGTGAGGTTTTCAGCACAGCTAGGAGCCTATTACTGTGAATGTGGGCCCAAGGATCCCATCACGAACCTGGACCCCATAGTATGCCAGTCTCCTGCGTGCCTGGGATTTGGAGTGTGGATCTGGGGCAGCAGTAGAAAGATTGGCTGAGTGGAGAGCCCTGGACCCATGTTTGCTAGTGAGCCCTGCCTGGGAGAGCTGTCATTCAGACCACACAGACCTTAGCAGAGAGCCTGCAGAGCGTCAGGGCTCAGAGATTCAGAAAACGTTTAGATTCTCTTCCCTTCCTTAGAGACCTGGCAAGCAGCCAGGCAAAATTTTGAAGCTAGTCCAGCAAATGAACTACATGCTTCTTTCTCGCAGGCAGTTAACTCCTTGGCTTCTGAATCCCACGCATATACTGTATTTCCCTATCTGTTCATGTATGGAGAGCCTATCCTCCTGTCTATTTTGTAATACCTAGTCCCTCTCAGGTGTTGATACATAGTACTTGCCCCGAAAAGATAGTTACAGCTCCAACTCCTTGTCAAGTAGTGATAAATGAGTCCTTATCAATAATCAACCCATTTTTCTTCTCTCCATTCTTCTCTGATTGATTTTTATGCTAATTATTGCTACTTCTGTTCATGTATTTCTTGATCCTCAGTGTTGTCATCTGGTTGGGAGATTTGAACTATAGACTTTGCATGCCTGATGCCAATGAAGTGAAGAGTCTTATTAGCAAGAATGACCTTCAGAGACTCTTGAAATTTGACCAGGTAAATTTTCATTTTATAGGTACTTCCCTAGATAGCAGATAAAATTGTTAGGTTTATGAGTTAGACGTGGGAGGTGTGTCTTACTCCAGGAATAGATGGAAAGGTCTCATTATCTTGGGAAACAGTGTGAGTGATGCAGTGAATACACACAGGTTTGTAGTGCTTTTATTAAGCGCTTAGATGGCAGGAGGGGAGGTAGCGTTAGTGATAAAAAGTACATATAAGGTTTATTCACTAAATTTTTATCAAGAAGAGATTTGTGTCAATGAGTTGGAGCATGGGTAGGATGAATTGGAGAATGCTTCCTGGAGGAAGTGGGCCTTCAGCTATGTTGATGAGATTTGGCAGATGGAATAGGGAAAGCTGCTCTGATTGACTTGGCAGGCTCAGCAACAGCTTGGAGGTAAGAGAGGGAGGCCCTGTGAGGCGATTGGGAAGCACAGAAGAGAAGTTTGCCTGGTACAAATAGCACAGACTGTCGTCTTATAGGAACTGATTGAGAAGTTGAGGTTAGCTGGGTTATAGTTAAAAACTGTGGGGGAAAGCATTTATTTGGTAACATATAAAACTTAATATTCAGGCACCTAGTTTTCTGTTAATTTCCCTCGGAACCTAGCACATGATTTGAATTTTTATTTCAGCTTATGAATACTGGCTGCTAAAAGTGAATTTTTTTCGAGGGAAGAAAGTGTTTCAACTTGATTTGAATATCTTTAAATCTTTATGTGAGAATTTTGACCTTACATAGTCAAAATTCAGGAGTTTTGCAGTAGAATGATTTTTGTAGTGAACCTTTCTTGGCCATGTCTTTCTTCACATTGAGGTTGGCTGGCTAATTGCTTTGTATGATTTCCTCTATCTCACCTCCATAGGGTGTCCAGTTGGAGTAAACTCTGAGTATTACGTAATTCTGGTAAAATATTTGAGGATAACTTTCAAAACAGTCTATAACTGTTCACTGAATTTGGCTTCTGGAATTATCCACTCAATATTTGTGTGCTTTTTTTAAAATTAAAATTGTGCTAGATGGTTCTTGTCCAACTTCAGGGAACTTATGATTATTCAGATTTCATTTTTCCATTTTTACCAGGCCACTATTAGCAACAAAAAATTACTGATATGCTCATAATGAGCATTCTATCTGTTGGTGAGTTTACGTGTTACTGGAATGGCAAGATTTATTTTGTAAGGTACAGAAATTTTATGTACTCTTGACAGTTGCAAAGGCTGTGGAACTAGATACTTAGAAATGGCTGATCAACCTGATTGTCACTAATATTCAGTTCGTATTACCCTACTTATATGATGCTTCTTTCCATTTCTAGCTAAATATTCAGCGCACACAGAAAAAAGCTTTTGCTGACTTCACTGAAGGGGAAATCAAGTTTATCCCCACTTATAAGTATGACTCTAAAACTGACCGATGGGATTCCAGGTAAAGTAACAAGAACCTCCTCGTAGAATATGTTAAGGCCTGATCTTATTTCTGTCCCTCCATACTGGTGAAGGGCTAGGAATTTTTTAGGTCTTTCCAGAAGCAGATATAAAAAATCTGATGTCTCAGTGCTATTACAGAAGAGTTTTTAATTCATGTGTATTCAAAAGTGAGCATATCTTTAAAAAGTGTAACTTCTGTGTCAGGGCTGTGGAAGTTTATGTGCTGCCTGTAGTGCCTTATTTCTGTCACCTCAGCAGACTTGCTTAGATTTTGACATACCTGATCTTGCCCCTATTTCCTTACCATTGCCCTGTTCTGTTTTTTCCAAACTGTTTCTTAACTGTTTAACTCAAGACACCATTAGATGAAAACAAAGAGACATGAATGGTTCTTCCAGCACAGTGGTTCTCAATACTGAGTACACATTAGGAACTCTTGGGGAACTTGAAAAAATAACGATGTCTGGGCCCAACCTCTCCAACTGCCAGTGAAAGCTGAGACCCAGTCTAGGAAGCCCCTTAATTTCCTAATTACTCCCAGTAAAGTGCCATTGTCAGTACTTCCTGGTAGGTATTTGTCTTCTACCTACTATCTATTTCTTTGTTTCCTGTGGTTTCCTAGCTGGCTGAGCCCAGCTTGAAAGAGAGAATCCCTGGGTATATTCAGCTTCTTTAGACTCACAGAGCACTAGGGTGGGGTGGGGAGGAGTCTGTGCTCCCCGGGAGCTGGTCAGCAAGTGAAAAGTGACACTGACAAAAGATCTGTGCACTGGTCTTGTTTCTTCCACTCACTTGACTTGAGAGTCAACTGAAGAGCTACTGATAAGAACTTATTTGTGGGGTGGCTGGGTTAGCTCAGTTGGTTAGAGCATGGTGCTCTTAACAACAGGGTTGCTGGTTCGATCCCCACATGGGCCACTGTGAGCTGTGCCCTCCATAACTAGACTGAAACAACTACTTGAGTTGGAGCCGATGGGTCCTAGAAAAACACACTTAAAAAAAAAAAAGAACTTATTTGTGTCGCCTTCTGAATCAGGTGTACAAGGTGTTACTTATTTTAATAGAAGGATGAATGGGCTTTTTCCCTACCTTTGGTATTCTATGTGCTGTTATGTGTTCAGAATTGCATGCTTAGATGTTAGTTCATTTCTACTAGGAGAAGCTAGACTTGTCCATAAAAGCTCAGGTTTAAAGGAAAAAAATTCTATTATTACTAATCTCCAGAGTTTAAGCCCAGTCTGGGAATACAGGATTGGATTTTTAGATTTTATTAGTTGTCTATCTTTTGTAAAGTATCGTTACGGTTCATAGAGCAAAGGAGGAGGACGTGTGCTGAATATAATCCTGACCTTCTGAGGATATTTTAAGAAGGTACTATTATACTTTCTCATGGGACAAGGTTGTTGAAGATGTAATCCTAATCTTAGGAGCACTGTTTATTCATTCATTAGGTAATTGTTCATTGAACACCTACTTTGCAACAGATACTGTGCTAGGGGCTGGGAATTCAGTGGCAAACAAGCAGACACTTCTTCACAGAGCTTATAATATAGTAGGGAAGATAATAGTTGGAGATTTTAAGGAAAGACAAGTGTATGTGACAAGAGGGCCTAACCTAGGTCTGAACCAGTGTGGTAGGTATTACACTCTTGTGTGGTATGTTCTTTTTATAATTCCTTTCTTTATTTGCAGTGGGAAATGTCGGGTTCCAGCCTGGTGTGACCGAATTCTTTGGAGAGGGACAAATGTTAATCAGCTTCATTACCGGAGTCACATGGAACTGAAAACCAGTGACCACAAGCCTGTTAGCGCCCTCTTCCATATTGGGGTAAACACTTGTTTGTTCCTTCACTTATTTGTGTATTAAGTATCTTTTCTTAGAACACTGTTTACACTCAGAACAGATCAGTAGTAGTTCAGTGATCCATAAATGTTTCTAAAACCAAACAATCATTTGCAGCATTGAGAAGTTAGTGCCCTAGACCCTTCGAAATGCTATTTCTATGGCTTTCAACGCTCCAGGCCTCTTAGTGACGGAGATGTTTCTCATGCTGCATAATGGCTGGAAAGTAGCTTTAGCCTCTGTCATGCGGGGACTCAGCTCCCGCTCCCCGCACCAGAACACAGGATATGGCGAGGCCAAAAAGGAACACCAACGGAGCCATAGATAGGGGATTCATACCACTATATTCTCGCTGGTGGCTGGGTTGGAGACATAGGAAACAGGAACCACATGATGCACAATCTGCCGTCTGCTTCTCTGCCAACCAACCAACCAACCAACCAACGTAGCCGCGGCAGTTATATCAGTGGCTAATGGCTAACCAGTAATAGCTGATGGCCAACTAGTCACAGCTGATGGCCATCTACTACCCAAGCCAGCACCTTTCCATATCTGGCCGAGAGCCTGGAAATTGCTCTCTGGGACTCTGTCCCCACAGCCTCATAAGTCCTTATATATAAAAAAGAGTGGCTAGGTTTTAAAGGATGAGTAGCTTTTCATCAGATAACTTGTAAGGAGCGGAAGCACCAGGAGAGAGATTCCAGGTGGAGAGGTGGGGACAGCAGGAGCAAAGGAATCCACTGGTCAATAATATTATAATAACTATGTATGATGTTAGATGGGTACTAGACTTCTCGGGGTCACCACCTTGTAAGCTATGTAAATGTCTAGTCACTGTGTTGTATACCTGAAACAAATATAGTATTGTATGTCAACTGTAATTGAAAAATGAAGTTCTAAAAAAATCTGAAAAAAAATACAGTCAAATTTGTATATACATTAAGCGTATTGTCAGCCCTATTTTAGTGAACCCTTCACATCCAGGAGCACAGGTTTAAAATTTTTCTTTAACACTGTTTCCTGGGCTGGATTAATGTCCAGTTATTTAGCTTTTTTTGTCTCTGTTGTGAGTAGAGTTTTTGTTGTCACATTGTATTTTCTAGCTGTCTGTTACTAGTTTGCAGGTTATATCTTGGGATCTTGTTGATTTAATTAATGACAGCTAGTACATTTAGATTATTTCTTATAGATTGTCTAGACTTGCGGTCATACATTCTGTCAGAATATGTATAGTGCAGTGCTTGATAGGATGGACTTTTTAACTAGACTGCTTAGATTTGCATCCCAGCTCAACCACTTTCTGTGGAACCATGGAAAATTTATGTGACATCTCTGTGCCTTGGTTTTCTCCTCTATAAAATGGGAATAAAATAGTATCTACTTATGAGGATTAATGAGTAAAGACATGCCAAAAGCATAGGAGGGTAGGTACTTTCTTCTGTATATGTCAATTTTGGGGGCTTCTGAGATAGGCTATCACCCACATGCCTTATCCTACTCCTGTCTTTTTTTTTTATCCTACTCCTGTCTTTTTTTCAAATATTTCATTTATTTTTTATTAGTTTCAGGAGTACAAAACAATGTAATAGTTAGACATTTATCATTTATATCCCTCACACAGTGATAACCCCTCTCCCCCCATCTACTACCCCTCTGACATTGCACACAGCCATTACATTTCCACTGTCTCTATTCCTAATGCTGTACTCCGCTTCTTGTAACTACACACACACACACACACACACACAAACATATATATATATATATATATATATAAATAAAATTATAGTTGACATTCATTATTGTTAAGCTGCAGCTTCAGGTGTACAGTGCAGTGATCAGGCATCTACACCATCCCTGAGGTGGTCTCCCTAATAAGACAAGTGTCCATCGGATACCTTACAAAATCTTTACAACATTATTGATTACATTCCCCAAATTGACTTTCTATCCTCATGGCAATCTTGTGGTTACCGATTGTGCTTTCTGATCCCCTCACCTTCCTACTCCTGTCTTAAAGGGGAATGACTTTGAGGCATTTATTTTATGTAAAACATTAGTTCTTGGTCTTAGAATAGAGTCTAAATTTTATTGAGGCAATCATGACTTTACTTTTGTCCATTTTTACATTTTAAAGTAATAATAATAATAATAGTAAGTGAAGTGTTCCTCAAATAGTAGCTAATATGTGCCAGGAACTCTATTAGGCAATTTACATACATCTCATTTACTCCTTCTAACAATGCTTTGAGTTACATATTTCTCATTTAACAGATGGCAAATGGAGAACCAATGCATTTAGATAACTTCTTTAAAGAGCATTTAGCTGCGATTCCTGAGATTGAAATCTTAGGTCTGTTTAACTCCCAACCCTGTAGATGCTCTTTCCACTAACTCTACAATGACTCTATAGCTCAAAAGAACTGAATAGATAAGCCCTCAGATATTACTTTTAGCCCCACCTAATTTCTAGTTTGTGCTTGTGGGCAGCCCTGTTTTCTTTTTTATTTATTTTTTATTTTTTAATTTATTAGGGTGACAATTGTTAGTGAAATTACATAGATTTCAGGTGTACAATTCTGTATTACATCATCTGTAAATCCCATTGTGTGTTCACCACCCAGAGTCAGTTCTCCTTCCATCACCATATATTTGATCCCCCTTTACCCTCATCTCCCACCCCCCACCCCCTTTACCCTCTGGTAACCACTAAACTATTGTCTGTGTCTATGAGTTTTTGTTTCTCATTTGTTTGTCTTGTTCTTTTGTTTTTGGTTTATATACCACGTATCAGTGAAATCATATGGTTCTCTGCTTTTTCTGTCTGACTTATTTCGCTTAGCATTATACTCTCAAGATCCATCCATGTTGTCACAAATGTTCCTATATCATCTTTTCTTATCGCCGAATAGTATTCCATTGTGTATATATACCACAACTTCTTTATCCATTCATCTATCGAAGGACATTTTGGTTGTTTCCATGTCTTGGCCACCGAAAACAAAGCTGCAGTGAACATTGGAGCACACGTGTCTCTATGTATAAATGTTTTCAGATTTTTTGGGTAGATACCCAAGAGAGGGATTGCTGGGTCATATGGTAATTCTACTCGTAATTTTTTGAGGAACCTCCACACTGCCTTCCATAACGGCTGCACCAGTCTGCATTCCCACCAACAGTGATGAGGGTTCCTATTTCTCCACAGCCTCTCCAACACTTGTTACTATTTGTCTTGTTGATGATAGCCATTCTGATTGGGGTGAGGTGATATCTCATTGTGGTTTTTATTTGTATTTCTGTGATAATTAGTGATGTTGAGCACTTTTTCATATGTCTATTTGCCATTTGTATGACCTCTTTGGAGAAATGTCTCTTCAGGTCCTCTGCCCATTTTTCAATGGGGCTGTTTGTTTTTTTGTTGTGGAGTTTCATGAGTTCCTTAATATATTTTGGATATTAGCCCCTTATCTGAGGCACTGTTTGCAAGAATCTTCTCCCATTCATTTGGTTGCCTCTTTATTTTGTCGATGGTTTCTTTTGCTGTGCAGAAGTTTTTAAGTTTCATATAGTCCCATTCGTTCATTTTAGCTTTTACTTCCATTGCCTTTGGAGTCAAATTCATAAAATGCTCTTTGAACCCAAGGTCCATGAGTTTAGTACCTATGTTTTCTTCTATGCAGTTTATTGTATCAGGTCTTACGCTTAAGTCTTTGATCCATTTTGAATTAATTTTGGTACATGGTGACAGATAGCAGTCGTTTCGTTCTTTTGCACGTGGCTTTCCAATTCTGCCAGCACCATTTATTGAAGAGGCTGTCTTTCCTCCATTGTATGTTTTTAGCTTCTTTGTCAAAAATTATCTGTCCATATTTATGGGGGTTTATTTCTGGGTTCTCAGTTCTATTCCATTGGTCTATGTGTCTGTTTTTCTGCCAATACCATGCTGTTTTGATTATTGTAGCCCTGTAGTACAAGCTAAAGTCAGGGAGTGTGATACCTCCAGTATTGTTATTTTTTCTTAAGATTGCTTTGGCTATTTGGGGTCTTTTGTGTTTCCAAACAAATCTGATGACTTTTTGTTCTATTTCTTTAAAAAATGTCATTGGGATTTAATGGGGATTGCATTAAATCTGTATATTGCTTTGGGTAATATGGCCATTTTAACTATGTTGATTCTTCCAATCCACGAGCACGGAATGCCTTTCCATTTCTTTGTGTGTTCTTCAGTTTCTTTCAAAACTGTCTTATAGTTTTCAGCATATAGTTCCTTCACATCCTTGGTTAAGTTTATTCCTAGGTATTTTATTCTTTTTGCTGCAATTGCAAAAGGAATTGTTCTTTGTATTTCTTTTTCTGAGATTTCGTTGTTAGTATATAGGAATGCAATGGACTTTTGTACGTTGATTTTGTAGCCAGCAACTTTACTGTATTCATTGATTGTTTTTAATAGCTTTTTGGTGGAGTCTTTAGGGTTTTCTATATATAGCATCATGTCATCTGCAAAGAGTGACAATTTAACTTCTTCATTCCCCATTTGGACGCCTTTTATTTCTTTCTCTTGCCTGATTGCTCTGGAAAGGACTTCCAACACTATGTTGAAAAGCAGAGGTGATAGGGGACAGCCTTGTCGTGTTCCTGAATGTAGAGCAAAGGGCTTCAGGTTTTCACCATTAGTAATGAGATTAGCTGAGCGCTTGTCATATATGGCCTTTATCATGTTAAGGTATTTTCCTATTTTATTAAGTGTTTTAATCATAAATGGATGTTGTATCTTGTCAAATGCTTTTTCTGCATCAATTGATATAATCATATGATTTTTGTCCTTTATTTTGTTTATGTGATGTATCATATTGATGGATTTGCGGATGTTGAACCATCCTTGTGCCCCGGGGATGAACCCCACTTGGTCGTGATGAATAATCTTTTTAATGCATTGTTGTATTCGATTTGCTAGAATTTTGTTTAGGATTTTTGCATCTGTATTCATCAGAGATATTGGTCTGTAGTTTTCTTTTTTTTGTGTTGTCCTTACCAGGTTTTGGTATCAGGGTAATGTTGGCCTCATAAAATGAATTAGGGAGTACTATCTCTTCTTCAATTTTTTGGAAGAGTTTGAGCAGGATTGGCATTAGATCCTCTTTGAAGGTTTGGTAGAATTCACTAGAGAAGCCATCTGGTCCCGGACTTTTGCTTTTGGGAAGTTTTTGGATGACTGATTCAGTTTCGTTACTGGTGATCGGTCTGTTTAGATTTTCCAGTTCTTCTTGGTTCAGCCTAGGAAGGCTATATGTTTCTAAGAACTTATTATTTTCTTCTAGGTTATTGAATTTGGTGGCATATAGTCCTTCATAGTATTCTTGGATGATCCTTTGTATTTCTGTGGTGTCCGTGATAACTTCCCCTTTTTCATTTCTGATTTTGTTAGTGTCTTCTCTCTTTTTATCTTAGTGCGTCTAGCCAACTAATTTTTGTTTTTTGTCAATTTTATTAATTTTTGTCAATTTTATTAATCTTTTCAAAGAACCAGCTCTTTCTCACATTAATTTTTTCTATTGTCTTTTTGTTCTCTGTTTCATTCAGTTCTGCTCTGATTTTTGTCATTTCCTTTCTTCTGCTGACCTTGGGTTTCACTTGTTCTTCTTTTTCTAGTTCTTTATGGTGTAACATGAGGTTATTTATTTGGGATTTTTCTTGTTTCTTGAGATAGGCCTGTAATGATATAAATTTCCCTCTTAAAACTGCTTTCTCTGCATCCCAAAAATTTTGGTAGGATGTATTTTCATTGTCATTTGTTTCTATGTATCTTTTGATCTCTCCTCTGATTGCTTCTTTGACCCAGTCGTTCTTTAAAAGTATGTTGTTTAATCTCCATATGTTTGTGTTTTTTTCTGCTTTCTTTTTGCAGTTGATATCCAATTTCAAAGCCTTGTGATCAGAGAATATGCTTGGTATGCTTTCAGTCTTCTTAAATTTGCTGAGGCTGATTTTATGTCCCAATATATGGTCTATCCTTGAGAATATTCCATGTACACTAGAAAAGAATGTATAGTCTGTTGTTTTAGGATGAAGTGCTCTCTATATGTCAGTTATGTCCATTTCATCTAATGTGTCATTTAGGGCTGCTGTTTTGTTATTTATTTTTCTGTTTGGATGATCTATCCATAGCTGCCAATGATGTATTTAAGTCCCCTAGTATAACTGTGTTTTGATCAATTTCTCCCTTTAGTTCTGTTAGTAGTTGCTTGGTATGTTTCGGTGCTCCCTGATTGAGGTCATAAATATTGATGACTGTTATGTCTTCTTGTTGTATAGTCCCCTTTACCATTATGAAATGTCCATCTTTGTCTCTTGTTATCTTTTTCACCCTGAAGTCTGTTTCATCTGATGTCATTATGGCACACCTGATTTTCTCTGGGTGCCATTTGCTTGGAGTGTCAATTTCCACCCTTTCACTTTCAGTCTATGCATGTCCTTGTAGCTGATATGTGTCTCTTGGAGACAGCATATGGTTGTGTTTAGTTTTTTGATCCAGTGTGCTTCTGTGCCTTTTTATTGGTGATTTCAGTGCATTTACATTTAAGGTGATTATTGATATGTGAGGATTTCCTGTCATTCTATCGTTAGTTTTCTGGTAAGGCTGTGTCTCCATTGTTTCTTTGCCTTTTTGTTGTTGTCTATTATTTCTGTGTGGTGGTATTCTATGATGTTTCCCTCTGTTTTTTCTTTTATTACAGTACATATTTCAGTTCTGAATTTTTTTTGAGTGGTTACCCTTAAGTTTATGTAAAAGAAAGTTTGATATTTAGAGTGTTCCATTTTCTTCAGCACTCTTACTTTCTCCATTCCCATATTCCGGTTCAGGCCTTTACTCTCCCCCTTTTTATGTTTTGGTTGCCACAGATTGTCCCTGTTGGTGGTGGTCGAATAGCCTCCTTTAGTATTTCTTGTAGTTTGGGTCGTGTATTAGAAAATTCCCTCAGCTTCTGTATGTCTGGCAAGGTCTTTATTCTTCCTTCATATCTAAAGGATGTCTTTGCTGGATATATTATTCTTGGCTCATAATTTCTCTCTTTCAATAGTTCGAATATTTGGTCCACTCCCTCCTGGCTTGTAGAGTTTCTGCTGAAAAATCTGATGATAATCTAATGGGCTTTCCTTTGTAGGTTACCGTCTTCTTTTCCCTGGCTGCCTTGAGGGATTTTAGATTTGATTTTAGACAGCTTCAATACAATGTTCCTTGGAGAAGGCCTGTTGGGATTGAGGTAATTAGGTGTTCTGTTTCCTTCTTGGATTGGAGGATCCAGTTCTGTCCACAAGTTTGGGAAGGTCTCATCAACAATTTGTTTGAATATATTCTCTGTTCCCTTCTCTCTTTCTTCTCCTTCTGGTATGCGCATTATTCTTATATTGCTCTTTCTGATGGAGTCAGAAAGTTCTTGTAGAGTTCTTTCATTTCTTTTAAGTCTCAAGGCTCTTTCTTCTTCCATCTGTGTAATTTCCAGGTTTCTATCTTCGATTTCACTGATTCTTTCCTCCATCTGGTCAACTCTACTACCTAAGCTGGTTATTTCTTTCTTGATTTCTTCTATTGAGTTCTTAATCTCCAGAAATTCTTTTTGGTTCTTTTTCAAAATTTCAATCTCTTTTGTAAAATGCTCATGTTGTTCTTTGATTGTGTTTCTGAGTTCATTAAACTGCCTTCCTTTGTTTTCTTGCATCTCACTGGGTTTTTTCAGAAATCTTGAATTCTCTGTCATTTAAGTCACATATTTCCATGTCTTTAAGTTCCTTTTCTGGAGACTTTTCACTTTTTCTGAGCTTTCTTGTTGCCGTGGTTATTCATGGCAATTACTGACTTGTTATTTCTCTTCCTAGACATCTACAGGAGTGGCTTCTGCAACAGGTTGATAGGAAGAGGTCTTTCTTTTGTTTGCCAGTACCTGTTGGTAGAATGTTTTATTTTCTCTCCGACTGTAGCCCTTTTTTTTCTCTCACACACGGTAGTGCTATGTTTTCTCTGCACTATTCCAGCTTCTCACACAATGGGGGGATTCCTTGGGAGATGGGCTTCTCCTCTGTTAATAGTTCGCCTGGGTCACAGGGTCCAGTGTCCGTGTGGGTATGCGGAGCACTTTTTAAGTTCCAAAGCTCTTCTTGCACCAGATTCAGAGCCCGTGTGTTTCAGCAGTTCTGTTTATTGCTGCAGGGATCCGCCCAGATAGGTGGGGCTAGGGGCGGGGTGAGTTGTGAGAGGTGGCCCAAAGCAATGGCGTGAACCACCACCACAGCTGGTCCCACCTCCACAGCTCCCTCCCCTTTGCCAGGAACCAGTTCGGCCGGGAATCTGTCTGTGGTCCACAGTCCTCAGAACAGCAAACATTCCGTTCTTTTGATCTGACAGTGCCACTCTTCCGCATCCAGCACCGTGCACGTGGGGGTGGGGCAAGCTCTGGGAGGGTAGGGAGGGGGTGGCTAGTCTCAGTGCCTAAGCATTCTGTTCTCTGCTGGGCAGTGAGGGCTTAAACCACCGTTTTCAGCCCTCCTCCCTCTGACCTCTCTCCGAGGTGTCAGCCGTGAGCGTTGGGCTCAGCTGTGCCATATGCGGCCCCCTCAGCCCTGTGGGTCACAAGCGGAGCCCTAGCAGTCCAAGTTCTTCCCTCTCCCGCAGCTGCGGTAGCTCCAGGACACAGCGAGCTCAGAGCACTGAGCCAGGTCTGCGTCCCACGCCTGTGCAGCTCCGTCTCAGCACCTCTGCCCTCCCACCTCCCCCCCCTTCTGCTCACGCAACTCGTCCACCCTTAGGTGAATTCAGTAGTGGGCGTCCTCCTCTTGCTGGTCTGCTGTGCAGGGAGTGCCCTGTGGAGCTATTGTTGTTCGATTAGTTGTAAATTCCAGGGAGCTTTACAGAGGCTCACCTCACGCCAGCATTTTGATGACGTCACCTTTTTCTTTTTTAAATTAAAGTACATAGGTGTCAGGTGTACAGTGCTGCAATACATCAACTGTATATCACATTGTGTCCTGTTTTCTTAATTTGCGTTCTCTTAATCCATTTTTAAAAGGATGTCTTTCCCCAAACACTAACATTTTGGTTTCATCATCTGTGCTTGGCTTTTTTGTTTGTATTTCTTTTCAGAACTTTGAAATTTTTGTAATACTCCATCATACGCATTAATCCAGAGCTCCCAACAGGATATTTAAAATTTTTCCACACTTTCTATGTATTTTTGTGTATCTTTAGTAAAGGTCTACCATTCTAGTTTTCAATAGTCTTTAAGTTACACAGGAATTCAAAAGGGCTTTTTCTTTAAAATTGAAAAAACAAAGCGCAAAATTTACAGATAAGGCTGAGGTTCTTTAATTCCTGTTCTATCCCCCATTCCCACCTTTGCCCAAAATCTCACTCCCCAGCCAGGCCAACTAGCCTAATGGATTTTTATTTTTATAGGCCACCACTGTCTATTAGGTCTTTCTGTGATGACAGATCTATCTTGTTGAGTAAATTAATTACTAGCTTCAGGAGGCCATTTATCACTTGAAGTGTGGCTAGTGTGACTTTGAGAACTGAATTTTCAGTTTGCTTTACTTTGAAGTAATTTAAAGGACTACTTGCTATTATATTGGACATTACAGTACTAGACCTTTGCATTGCTTTTCTGTTTACTCACTGACAGTATAGTATTGTTTTGTTTGTTGATGTGTATAGATCATAAATGGTCTCATACTATATGTGTTGGTCTGCAGCTTGCTTTTTTTTTAATTCAGTGGTGTGTCTTGGAGAGCTGTGCGTGTTATTACATAAAGATCCAGTTGATTGTACTTTTTTCTTGTTTTAATGTTTTTATTAAAATACAGCTAACATACAATATTATATCAGTTTCAGGTGTACACCATAGTTATTCAACACTTATGTACCTAAAGAAGTGATGACCATGATAAGTCCAGCAACCATCTGATACCATACAACACTATTACAAGATGATTGACTACATTCCCTATGCTGTACATTACATCCGGTGTACAGTATAGTGGTTAGACATTTATATAATTTGAGAAGTGATCCCCCTGACTACTCTAGTACCCACTTGGCACTATACATTGTCATTACAATATTATTGATTATATTCCCTATGCTTTACTTTACATCCCCATGACTGTTTTGTAACTCTCAATTTGTATTTCTTAATCCCTTCACCTTTTCACCCTGCCCCAAACCCCTTCCCGTCTATCACCCCAATAGATCTAGTATTCATCTGACTACATACAGTTATTACACTATTATTGACTATATTCCTTATGCTATACCCTACATCCCCATGACTACTGTGTAACAACCAATTTGCACTTCTTAATCCCTTCCCCTTTTCTCACCCACCCCCAGTCCTCCTGCCTTCTGACAACCATCAAAAAGTTCTCTGTATGTATGAATTTGTTTCTGTTTTGTTTATTTTGTTCCTTAGATTCCACCTATAAGTGAAATCATAAGACATTTGTCTTTCACTGTCTGACTTAACTAAATACCGTGTTTCCCCAAAAATAAGACCTAGCTGGACCATCAGCTCTAATGCGTCTTTTGGAGCAAAATTAATATAAGACCTGGTATTATATTATACCCAATATTATATTATACCCGGTCTTATATAAGATCCGGTCTTATATTATATTAAAATAAGACCAGGTCTTATATTAATTTTTGCTCCAAAAGACGCATTAGAGCTGATGGTCCGGCTAGGTCTTATTTTTGGGGAAACACAGTAGCACAATACCCTCTACGTCCATCCATGTTCTCACAGATGGCAAGATTTCATTCTTTTTGATGGCTGAGTATTATTCCACTGTATATATACACCACCTCTTCTTTATCCATTCATCCATTCAGGGAAACCCAGGTGGCCTTCATATCTTTGCTATTGTAAATTATGCTGCAATGAAAATATGGGTAAATACATCCCCTCAAAGTAGAATTTGGGGTTTCTTCAGATAAATACCCAAAAGTGGGATTACTAGGCCCTTCTTTGTCTCGTGTTACAGCCTTTGTTTTAAAGTCATTGTTTGGTATAATTATTGTTAACCCAGCTTTTTTCTTTTCCTTTCCATTTTCATGAAATAACTTTTTCCATCCCTTTACTTTCAGTCTGTGTGTGTGTCTTGATCTGAAGTGAGTCTCTTGTAGGCAGCATATGTATGGGTCTTGTTTTCTTATCCATTCAGCCACCCTATATCTTTTGATTGGAACATTTAATCTACTTACATTTAAAGTAATTGTTCAGAGATATGAAGTTATTGCCATTTTATTATTCTTTTTTTTTTTTCATCTTAAATAAGGCCCTCTAAGATTCCTTGTAATACTGGTTTGGTGGTAATGAACTCCTTTAGCTTTTTCTTGTCTGGGAAGCTCTTTATCTGTCCTTCGATTCTAAATGATAGCTTTGCTGGATAGAGTAATCTTGGCTGTAGATCATGGCTTTTCATCACTTTGAATATTTCCTGCTAATCCCTTTTGGTCTGCAAAGTTTCTGTTGAGAAAAAAGCTGACAGTCTTATGGGGGTTCCCTTGTAGGTAACTACCTGCTTTTCTCTTGCTACTTTCAAGGTTGTCTCTTTGTCTTTAACCTTTGGCATTTTAATTATGTTTCTTGGTGCGGGCCTCTTTGGGTTCATCTTGTTTAAGACTCTGCACTTCCTGGGCTTGTGTATCCATTTTCTTCTCCAGGTTAGGGATTTTTCCATCATTATTTCTTCAAATAGGTTCTTGATCCCTTACTCCCTCTCTTCTCCTTCTGTTACCTCTATGATGCGAATGTTGGTATGCATAATGTTGTCCCAGAAGCCCCTTAAATTGTCCTCATTTTTTTGGATTCTTTTTTCTTGTTGCTGTTCTGATTGTGTGTTTTCTGCTACCTTCTAAATGGCTGATTTGGTCTTCTGCATCATCTAACCTACTGTTGATTCCCTGTAATGTATTCTTCATTTCAGTTATTGTATTCTTTATTTCTGACTGGTTCTTTTTTATGTTTCCTATCTCTTTGTTGAAGTTCTCCCTGAGATCATTGAACATCCTTATAACCAGTGTTTGGAACTCTGCATCTGGTAGATTACTTGTCTCCATTTTGTTCAGTTCTGTTTCTGGAGCTTTGTTCTGTTCTTTTATTTGGGACATGTTTCTTTGTCTCCCCATTTTGGAGACATTGTCTCCCTATGTTTGTTTCTATATATTAGGTAGGGCTGCTATGTCTCCCGGTCTTAATAGAGTGGCCTTATGTACTAGGTGTCCTCTGGGGCCTAGTGGTGCAGTCTGCCTGATTACCAGAATCAGGTGCTCCAGGTGTGTTCTTTGTGTGCGTTGTGTGTGTCCCCTGTTATAACTGAGCCTTTGTTGGTGTTTGGAAGGGAATGACCCTTGGGTGCTTTGGTTCTGAGGACTGGCCGTTACTACAGTGAAGGAGCTATTGTGGAGGGGCAGACAATATGGAATAGGATTTGCTTTAGTAGGGCTCTGGTGTCTGTCCAGTCTGCCCTTTGGGTCTATTGTCTTTGGAGGTGTCATGTGGTACTCCAGCTGGGTCCGAAGCTGGCCAGCCCCAGGGCCAATTGGGAGGGATCTGCTGCAGGCCAGGATCAGCCACAGCCTGTGCCCTGCCCAGGGTCACGTGGCATGAGCCACAAAGCAATCCGCAGATGGCTGCCACCTGTGCTGTGCTTGGAGGTGCCTTGAGAGGCCAAGTCATGAACCAAGGCTGGTTGCCACTAGTGCCGAGCTTAGGACTGCTCAGCCACAGGTATGGGACACACTAAAGCCAGATACAGCTTGTTTGGGTATTGTGAACTTTTGAGACTTTAGTAGGATAGTCTGCAACATGAGCCATGGCAGGCAGTTTGTACAAAAAAGCCACTTGAAGCTGCTTGGGTGTGTCCAAAAATTGGGTGGGATGGGGTCTCAAAATCACCAGGGGGAGGTAAGTGAAGGGCATTAGCCAGGTTGATGGAGACTCAGATATGGCAGCTGCCTGTGTCTGCACGCCAGGAAGGGGGAGAGCTCACAGAGAACCAGTGGCTTCCGCCAGCTCCTCCGTCTTGTGAGAAGGCTGCCCCTCTCTAGCCCTCATTCTGTGGCTAGACAACTCATTTCCTTCCCATGCTTCTTTCGGTTTTGGAGCTGCTGCCTCAGCACTGGCGCTCAGAGCATGTGAATCCATCAGCGAGTAAATCTGTGCATGTGCCCTCCAAGAGGAGCTCCTGGGAGTGCAGCCACCCTCCATTTCACTCAGCCACAATATCTGCTGTTTTTCACAACCAGAAGTTATGGGGACTTCTGTACTGGCACTGGAACCCTGGGCTGGGGAGCCTGGTGTGGCACTGGGGCCCTCACTCCTCTAGGGGGGACCTCTGCATCTGAGATATCCCTCCCGATTTTTAATGGTCACACAAAGGTGTGGGACCGGCCTGTTCCGTGTCTCTGCCCCTCCTACCGGTCTCGAGGTGGCTTCTTCTGTATATCCTTAGTTGTAGGGCTTTGATTCAGCAAGAGTGCAGGCAATTCTCAATGATGGTGGTTTTGTAATTTAGTTGTAATTTTGATGGGGTTGTAAGAGAAGGTAAGCACAGCATTTAATTACTCCACCATCTTGACTGAAAAATCTGTACTTTTTTCTTAATTCCTAATTTTGTCAGTTTCCTTTTCTAAGATGGATGTATCAGGTGATGACATTCTATGGTGTTTTACCCCTTTATTATTCTTAATGTGCCATTACGGTCTATTATCATGATAACCTGCTGAGAAAAGCTTTGGTTTTATTGAGTAACCACCCCAAATTTTGGACTGTTGAACATGCTATGATTAGAGGCTTTAAAAACCACATTACATTTTTGCCACCATTAGCATCAATGACTGCTAACAGAGGGACCAAATACTGAGTGGCAAATTAACTTCAGAAGACTTGTTGTGAGCTGACTGAGTTTAAGCCGAGATAGGGTTCCCACCCTTGCACTAGGTAATGAGATCTGTTGCATTGGTTCTCAGACTTTGGTGGACATAAGATTGCCTGGAGAGCTTTAAAATAGTGTAGATGCATGGACCTCAGCCCTGGAGATTGTGATTAGTAGGCTGAGGCATCTGCATTTTTAAGACCTATACAAGTTGGTCCTTTTGCCTACCTGGTGTTTTCGAAAGGGTCCTACACTAGAGGTCTAGGTATCACCTCTAGTACTAACCATGGCAGTGAGCTGCTTCGTTGATCTTTTTGTATCTCGATGTTCTCAACTGTCAGAAGAAGAATCCTTGCTTTGGTAGCCTCCCAGATTGTTGTGAAAATAAGATGACACATGTAAAATACTTTTTGAAATAAAAAGTTGCAAAGTTTTATAAAAGTATTTAAAAAGTATAAATTTCCTCTTAACCTGACATTATAGTATGGACCCTGGTAACACTTAAAGTGATTGCTTACTCCTCAGTTCTGAAGCGTTATGGTTCAGATATGTAAAAACCTGTCTTTAAGAGATTTGGCTCAGCTTTAATGTTTTTATTTTCCATATTTTCTTTACAACCTCTATTACCTGCATCAGTCTTTCTGTGACATTGGATTTGTGAAGTTTTCTATTCTAAAAAAAACTTGGGATCTTGATAAGTTGAAATGCTGTGCTAATTATGTTCATTTTTGCCAATGATTTGTATGAAGTTTCAATAGTGAAAAGAACACAGCTAAATCATGAAGCTGAAAGTGCTGTGTCATATGGGAGATTTTTGATCTGTCAAGATAACTTGTTTGTCTGTTGTCATGCTTTTACTCTAATCTAGGACAAGTTGGGTCAGCTGTTTTCTAAAATGGTCATAGGTTCCATTTACTAACATACCTTTATCATTGTGTATAATCTGAGCATTGATACTACGTATGATTCTTGGCATTGTGCATAACAGCTAATAGAGTTCAATGCTTTAATCATTTTTTTCTGCTGTTTCAACACTTTATGATCATTGTTACAAACAGTATGAGGTATGTTTTGACACTGTAAATTTGTACAATGCAGGAAATCGTTTTACAAAATCATCACATCTTCTCCACCACCAAATAACCATTGAGCAAGAAAATATTCTTATATATTTATTATTATTGCCAAGCACAGAGGTTTAATTTTTCCAGGAAGGTAACCAATTAACCTTACCTTTACTTTAAAGTGTGTGATTCTGTAATGCTTAGTTTAATTTATGTTTGCTTTAGTGACATTTAAAAAAATTTTAGACTCTTAGAGATATTTAAGTTTGAGAGTCCATAAGACTAAAATAAGGGTCTGTTTTCTTTCAAGTGAAAGTTGTGGATGGAGTGAAATACCAGAAAGTGTTTGAGGATGTTGTTTGCACCACAGTTTATTTTCAATGATTGGTGTAATGGCTGGTTTTAAATTGTTAGGTAATTTCAAAGGAAGATGAGCTAGGTGCATGTAAGACTGTAAAAAAGGTTCGTTTTCTTTCAGGTGAAGGTTGTGGATGAACGGAGGTATCGGAAAGTGTTTGAAGATATTGTACGCATCATGGACAGAATGGAAAATGACTTCCTTCCTTCCTTAGAACTCAGCAGGAGGGAGGTGAGCAAAAATACACGGCTGCCCCATCTACTGCCCATCATGGTTAGCAAAGGGGAAACCATGTTACTTAGAGAGGGCAACACAGCAAAGTGGTGAAGACCATATATGCTGAAGTCAGACTGCCTCCATTCCAATCCGAGCACTGCCATTTAGTATATGTATGGCCACAGGCAAGTATCTTACCCTTTCAGAGCCACAGTTTCCTTTTCTGGATGAAGGGATGGTTGTGAGGATTACACGAGTCAATATGTGCGAAGCTCTTAAAACAGGAAGAGGCACAAAGTAAGCCATCAGATTTTAGCCACTCTTATTTAATATTTCAGAGTTGCTAGCTAATTCATATCTCAAGAATTCATATCTCAAGAACCAGGACTTGGTCATGGGATGAATGCCCTGACCCAAGGTTGGGTTATCCTCTTAAGATTCCAGGAACAATCAGTATAGCCTAGAGAAGTAGCAAGAGCTGCCTAACTCCTCCCCTGCTTGTATGAGTATAAAATTTTTGAGAGGGGATGGTGTATAGCTGGCTCAGTTGGCGAGTGGATATAGCAGTTGCACACCTGGTTAATAATTGCTTTATTCTTTATTCATATTTTCTATGGAATAATCCACCTGACTTACTTCCCCTACTAGTGATGCATGTTTGTGTCTGTCTGTTATTCCCCAGTTTGTGTTTGAGAATGTGAAGTTTCGACAACTACAAAAGGAGAAGTTCCAGATCAGCAACAATGGACAGGTTCCCTGCCATTTTTCTTTCATCCCTAAACTTAATGACAGCCAATACTGCAAGCCATGGCTTCGGGCTGAACCTTTTGAGGGCTACTTGGAGCCAAGTGAGTTTTCCCTTTACCATTGTCTCTGCTTCAGATGCACCATCTCCTCATGACTCCCACATCCCCTCCCTTTGTTTAACTTCTTGTTTTCTAACCACATGTCTCTTACCTTCACTGTCATTATATTGGGGATACCTCTTTTGTGTGTTCAGTCTCTCTTTCGTCACTTGGTGATATTTTAGAAGACACTTTTTCTGTTGGTTTCTCATCTCCATTTTGCTTTTCCACTAGAAATTTCTGTTACCACGTGTCATCTCTTACATTTCAGATGAAACAGTGGACATTTCTCTTGATGTGTATGTCAGCAAAGACTCTGTAACCATCCTGAACTCAGGAGAAGATAAAATTGAAGATATTCTTGTCCTTCACCTGGATCGCGGCAAAGATTACTTCTTGACCATCAGTGGAAATTACCTCCCAAGTTGTTTTGGTACATCCTTAGAGGCTTTGTGCCGAATGAAAAGACCAATCCGAGAAGTTCCTGTTACCAAACTCATAGACTTGGTAAGAAACGGCCTAAGACATGAACCTCCGTTGGGTATAATTTTCACAATACTTAAGTAATGTCTTCATTGTCTCTGTGCTTTCTCTTTTGTTGGGGGGTGGGGGTACTGCCAAGTGATAAATAAGAATAAGAATGTCACTTACTCTAGCATTACTTTCATTGTGTTAAGCCTAAAAGAAAAGAGAGAGTAATCTGTAATTGGCTCTTCTCAGGAATATAATAGATAATACTAAATTCACTGAATTAGATTAAAGGTTCCCTTCTCAAAGATATAATGTGTCATACTTCCAAGTTGCTTTTGTATAAATCAGCAGGTATGTAAGGTATAGTAAGTGAGAGAGGCAGTATTATGCTCATTAAACACCTGAGAAAACTGGCACAGACACAATAACTTGCCTAAAGTTAGTGACAGATCTATCACCCAGATTTTGTGACTCCAAGTCTACTACTGCTCACTATATCATATCTAATCTAGGTCAAACTTGGCTGCTTATTGCAGCCCAGACCTATACATGAAACTCAGAGTACTTGCCTCAGAACACCTGTCCTTATGTAAGTACAGGTCCCTCCTCCCACTCACCTCTGGCAACAGAATCAGAATCTCAGGATGTGAGGACTATTTATCTGCATATATCAGCATTCCAGATGATTATAATGTGCGTGGAAGTTTGATACAAGTGTAATGTGACTCATTTAAGAAAGGAAAGGAGGATTTCCCTTCCCTGTCACCAAGCTGTAATATCAGTGTCCTTGTGGAGGAAATGCTTATATTATCTTCAGTAACATAAATTGATTTTAGTAGCAAGTTCAACCTGTTAAGTTTTCTTCTAAATGAAAGTATTGTTGGATTTGTGTGCAGACCTCTTTGGGCTATAAAAGTACCATAGCCCGAAAATAAGACCTAGCCAGACAATCAGCTCTAATGCATCTTTTGGAGCAAAAATTAATATAAGACCCGGTCTTATTTTACTATAATATAAGATTGGGTATAATATAACATAATATAATCATATAATATAATTCCAGGTCTTATTTTTTGTTCTAAAAGATGCATGAGAGCTGATTGTCTGGCAAGGTCTTATTTTTGGGGAAACATGGTATGTTCTTGGTCTTTTACCAAAGAAATTTAGGTGACATGACAACCATACGTTATTATTACCATTAGAAGTCACTGGATCCTTTTGCCCTAGCCAAAGTCGGTGGTTGTATCATCTACCAGGAAGGGCTGGACCAGCAGGCAGGCTGCTAGCTTGTCTGAGTGTGATCTGTTCTGTTTCCATGGAATTGTTTTAGCTATGAGTCAGCAGATTAAAACACTTGAGTCCAGTCCCAGCATTCTTTCTTGGAATTATACCTGTTTCCCTATAGCCTTCATGACTGAATGTATTACACTTCTGTTTAAGAGAGACCATTTTCTTCAGAAATTCATATCCTGACAGTCTATTAAATATTTTTCATAGTTGTTTTTTCTTCTTCTACCACCATATTCCTGTCTTTCAAATTTAATATTTAACCTTTTAGAATATATTCTAAATGAAATTGTGTATTTTTTCATACCTCCTTTTCTCCATCCCAAACACCATTTCACAGCTTTATTTTTCCCAACTTTTTATCATGAAAATGGCAAATGTGCAGAAAAACTGAAAGAACAGTAAAATAAACATCCACATGCCTTACATACATATATAGAGATATATTTCTTGCTGTACCATTTTAAATTAAGTGGTGATATGTCACTTTCACCAGTGAATACTTCTGCCTGCCTCTCTTAAGAAAAAGGAAAACTTCTCTGTAAGCACAGCACCATTATTACGCCTAAGAAAACTAGCCAGTCCATATCCAGATTCCTCCAGTTGTCCCAAGAATTTATTTGGTAGCTTTCTGAAAGCCAAAATCCATTCTGGATTCATACAGTACATTTGGTGAGGTCTCTGCAGTCTCTTTTAGAGTAGAACAGTTCTCCCTTCTTTTTTCTTTAATGGCATTGAATTTTTAAGTCTAGTACAGTTGTCCAGTCACGAATCCACCATTTCTTAAATTAATTATTTCTTCTTGGTAATTTTTTAAACTTATCCCTTTAAACTCCCTCCTCCCACCTTAGTTCCTGTAAACTGGAATCAAGCTTTAATTTTGGTCAGAGTTGGCAAAAGCGTTGTAATACCCTTTACTGTAATTGTCCCATGTCAAAGTGACTAGAAGGAGGCTCAACTAGTACGAAATTTTAAAATTTTATTTAAAATATTATCAGGTAATTTAACCACGTTTGACCATTGTGGGGACAGAGTGCCAGAGAGCAGCTTCCAGGCTCTCGGCCTCGCCTGGGGAGGTGTTGGCTCTGGTAGTGAATGACCATCAACTGTGATTGGTTGGCCATCAGCTGTAACCGGTTAGTCAATTGGCTACTGCTGTAACTGCGGGGCTGCGTTGATTGGTTGGTTGGTTGGCAGGCAGAGAAGTAAATGGCGGACTGCAGATCGTGTGGCTACTACTGCGTGTGTCTCGCCAGGCCGCCAGCGAGACTATAGCGGTATGACTCCCCTATCTATGGCTCCGTGGGTGTTCCTTTTTGGCCTAGCCATGTCTTGCGTTCTTATGCGGGGAGCGGGCCCAGAGGCCCTGCAGGCCGCCCCACACTACAACCATGAATAGGAAGTAGCCAAAATCTTTAGTGCAGTTAATGGTTCTGTAGGAAGCCCTGTCCTTCTTTTTGTGTACAAATGATTCAAGATTTAAAAAAATTTAACCTGATCATTTTTTGTTACAAAATTGCTAAATTCTTATTAAATTGTATGTGTGTGGTCATCATTTATTCTTTTAAAGCTTTTAATTGTTTAGGATTTAGGGTTCTGATTCTTTTTACAGCGTGTTGCATTTCCGTGTTACTAAATTCCTGTATCTCATCAATGAGGAAATTATCTACATTAATGTGGGGCAGTAAATAAAAAATGTAGCATTATCTGTACCCCATTTGTAATCCCTTCACACTCTGTTTTGACTTGATTTTGCTCTTCTGAAATGCTTTCTTAGGTTTGTTTATTCATCTTTCTTCTAAGACCCAAAATGATATTTTAAATTCCATGAGACAATGCTATTAATAATGGTACCTGTTGTCCTCTTTGTATAATTTACTCTAAATTTTTAGTGAAACCAGAAATGAGTTCAATGCCTGTGCTGACTCTCCATATTCTGTTTCAGAAAAATTCTTGTAACATACCCTCTTTTCACCAAATAAAGAATTAAGTAGCTGACATAAGTACTTTTTATTCTTCCTGCTCTTCTCAGTGACAGTGACTTTGCCACTCCTGCAATAATTGGGATTAGCCCAAGTGGCAAACAGAGGAGAGTCTGTTTGTGATTATCTTTATTCTTTTTCAGAAGTAAGATAGTTTTTTTGTTTATTAACTAGCATATTAAGTAGCATCTAATCATCGACATTTATTCAATACACATTGTATACGAAGTATTATGGAGTTTATGTGGGTTCTATAATTTCATGGTGATGAAAGTTTACTTGTATGTACAATATGGCCAAATTCTCAGTCAAGGTTAATAGAGTTTGGTTAGAGATAATCTAAACATTAACCACCTTTACTGGCTAACAATGTCTAATGTGTTTGGTAAGTCGATATTTTGGAAAGTCATTTACAATCAGAGTTATGGAACTTGTAATTGTATTAACAATAGATTCCTTTCCTGGGCTGTTTACTTAAGCCCTAATGCTATAAAAGCTTATTGGTTGACCAGCTAATCTCTGTAAAAATCAATCTTAGAATCAGTCTGTTTTGGCTTTAATGAATATTTCATGCATGCCTTATTAACATAACTAGAAATAAGTTCAGCACATAAGAATAAAATTGACTAGGAAAGTGTTTTGGGGTTCATCATAGAAGTGTTGTGTCAAGTCCAAGTATTTAAGAAGCATGTATTAATATATTAGGTGAGCAGGCTCTTCCAGATGTAAAAGACATCATGAATAAAGGTTAGAAGGTGAAAGCAAAAAGAATACGTTTGAAAAATTATAAGATCTCCATGGGAAGAGTGGAGAATAAGAGTAAGAGTATGTGGAGTTGGTTAGGTAGCGTGGGGGCAGGGGATAGAGAGTCTCAAAGTCTACAGATGAGTTTATGCTGGAGCCAGAGAACATCTAGAACCATCATAAGGCTTTGATGAGTGGTATGAACTTTTAAGTTGACACATTTGAAGGAATATTCCAGCGTTGACTAATGGAGAGGAGAGCAGATTTGAATGCTCCAGATCTGGTTAAAGGTTTGGCTTGTGAAGGTTTGGCTTATAAATACAGAGATGAGAAAAGTTGAGGAATGGGAGGACAACCTGTATTTGCTTGGGGACATGTCTATTAGGAAAATGATATCAAAAATTTGAAATAACAAAAATAACGACTTGGTGGTCATTTCATCCCTGGTGATTTCTCCACTAGGTGTTTCCTTTGTCTTACTGATCTAACCTCCTTTTTATTCATTTTATTAAATTTATTGGAGTGACATTGGTTAATAAAATTATATAAATTTCAACCTGTTAGGTGTATGGTTTGTGTTTCTTCTCTTTATATTTCACATGAAGTAATCCTTTCTAGAACTTTAGTATTCAGTATTTGGCTTTTTATTTTTAAATTTGAACGTACCTCTAAATGATTATTTTACATTATTTTAGCTACATTTACTACTGGGAAAATTCCTCTAAGGGTGAATTTTGGGGTGAAGAATGATTTGCAGTACATTTGTTGTGTGCCAGTGTTGCCCCACTGGGGAAATCCTGAACTAGGTTCCCTTTTTTAATGTTATCAACGTGTCTGTAGTCTTTTGCAGAGAGTGGGCTGGTCAGTTGAACTAAGTAATTAGCAATAATTAGGAGTATGGTGTTTATCAGTGGGGACTGAGCCTAGTGTTGAAATAACTAATTTATATCTGTTTTGTTTGTAGCCAGGGAAAGAAACTCTCAGTGTAAATCTGCTACCCCTCTACCAGTAACTAATCAAAATCCTTTTGATTATTCTTTCAGAATTTTCTCTTATATCCATTAATTTTTTAAAAAATATATTATTTTCCCATTTTCAGTTAAGGTGCTTACTCTCTCCTGCTTGACCTATCTTGATAGCCTTTTAACAGTTCCTTTTGTGTCTATATCCCTACCCTCTTCAGGGCTGTCAGATTGATCAGGTTTGGGGCCTGTCACTTCCTTGCTTAAACATAGTCAGTGGCTCCCCCATGACAGCCGAATGCAATCCAAATTGCTTTACCTGTCATTCACAGTCCCCCACAGTCTAACTTCCAACATACGTTTTCATATTTATTTCCTGCTTTTTCTCAGTATCCCCCCATGCTCCCACAAACCCAATGACTAACTGCTCCCTGATCTCACCTTATGATTTACCATCTCTACACCTTTGTTTATTTCTGCCTCTTCTATTTGTAATGCCTCCACCACATTGCTACCTTTTAAAATCCTATCAATCTCTTAAGAGCTAGTTAGGTCCCATATCTATTGGGAAAAGTCCCCTGACAGCCCCAGGTGAAAGCCATCTCTCCTTCCTTTGAACACTGTTTTGTTTGTTTGTTTGTTTTAATTATTTATTGAGAACTCATGTGAATTATAACAATATCAGGCTATAAATTCTGGGACTCCTCACCCCAACTCAGTTGCAAACCCAAGTCAGGGACCATGTCTTTCTCTTCTGCAGCTGCATTCTCATCCTCCCCACCACCCAAAGACATTAGTACAGTACTTTGCAGAGATAGTGGTCATTGCTCAAAGAAAACTGCTTTGAGGAACTGGTTTGACAGGTTAGTATGTAAAAACTCTGCCTAGTTTTACTCATCATATCATGTGGCATGTAATCCTGGGAGAGAAAATTGAGTTTGTCAGACAGGCAGATTCTCTATTTGTTACTTAGTCTTAAATTTTAAAAAAGGTGGTGTTCCAAAATTGTGTTAAATTAGATGTTTAGCACTGAGAACTAACTCTGACATTAGAAAGTATTGTAATTATAATACTATAAATACTATATACTTTATAAAGCACTATTACTCTGATTATTTTTATTTCATCTTATATGTGGTGTTTAAAAGTCCAGGTAAACCCAGAAAGGAATGTTTAATTCATAATATATCTAATAATACTAACAACCTACCCACCATATGTCACAGTTGTTTGGGGGAAATGCACTCAGCATTACCACTCAGAATGCCAGGGAACACGTACCACCCCACTCCCTCATTCCCCACCACATCTCTGACAGCAAGATCAGATTTCTCTTTTTACTATCAGACCTGAAACCTGTGATTTAGCCTCAAGTTCTTGGTGACCCATGGCGGGATTGGGAGAATTCCAATTGAGAGTTGCTGGGGAGGTGTGAGGAGCTTTGAGAGATCCAGCCGCTGCTGGCCTAGTACCCCACCAGCTCTGGGTTTAGGCTGCTTTCCTGTCCCTGTGAGGTAAATATTGTTATCCCTGTTTTAGAGATGAAGAAACTAAGGCTTTGCAAAGTTTAGTAACTTGCTTGAGGCCTGTACAAAATTAATAAGAGGCAGAACAGAGATTTGTACCCAGGATTGTCAAACACCAATACCTGTAGTCTTTCTACTTACTATGCTGTGTTGTAATTGGGGTTTCTCACTGTCTTTAGCCTGTTATGGAGTGGAATACATTCTCACAGCTTTTCCCTGCCTCTTTGTCCAGGAAGCAGTCAGATTGTCTTTTTTGAGTTGTCTAAGGGAGCATAGTGGTAATGTCTATGGAATCATAACTGAATTGTAATACTGATTCTGCCACTCACTACCTAATAGTGTGACCTTGGGCAAATAATGTAACCCCTCAGAGCCTCAGTTTCCTTATCTGTAAAATGGGAATAATATCTACTCTGCACACGTGGGAATAATATCTACTTTGCACACGTGTGCAGACTAAATGACATTGTGTAGGAGCATTTTGCACAGTTCCCAATACATGGTGGAAGCTCCCTAAGTGGTGGCATTAGTTATTGTTACTGTTGTTGTTATTGGATTGTAGTAATAGCACAAAAGACAGAGATTATTAAAAAGCTTTTCAATTCAGTGCTTCTTCGCTCTCCTCTGCTTTTCTTTTTTCTGTTATACCCTATAGCGTAACACAGTTGGGATAAAGATGGATGTTCTGGCCCACAAAGATCTGAAATGCAAGTAATTTACATTTCAGAGAGACCTCCATAGTTGGGGATTCTATGAGCCTTTGAGGGTGGGAGTGGGTATGGGGAGATAGAAGGGAGTGTAACTAGCTAGGGTGAGCAGAATGGCAGTTGAGAGAAGAGAAGCTTACCATCTCCTTCTGAATGGCCATCATCGGACTCACAACCAAATTCTTCCAGTGAAGTGGCGTTAGGGTGAAGCGAGAAGCCACACAGTGCAGCAGCAGGACCTGCCTCCAAGCAGCACGTGTAAAGGAAATGTCAGAGGGTATTTGGCCAGATCAGCTGGCAGCTGCCAAAGGGCACAGTAGTCTAGTACTGTACATGTATGGTTCTTGAGTGATAGCCTCAGTAAACTGCACAAAAATTTAATATGCATAATAGGGAACTTTGCATAAGAGAATGTGTTCCATTTTTGACAGTCATTATTTATTTGAAGAATTTAAAACTGATTATATGTGTCTAGTAAGCTAGTGAGTGCTAATAATGCTGATCTATTTCTAATTCTGTAAATTAATTCTAATCATTTTCTGTCTGTCAATGACTTTCTTTTCCTGCTCTGCTCTCAGGAAGAAGACAGCTTCCTAGAAAAGGTAATATAATCTATTGGTGGTCATGGGTTTCCCTGTGCTTAATTAACACTTAACCGTGGTCCCTGGAATATGTCCCTAGGCTTTCCCATATTAAATTCCTCTGACTTTGTGAAAATCCCCCAAAGTCCTGCCAGCGGTCTTTTAGTGTGTCTAAAATATAGGAAAGATACTTACTGTTCTGGTCAAGTCATTGAGACCCAGGACCTTAAAGCAATAGGACTCAGGGTTCCAGACTTATATTTTTGAAATGAGAAATAACTAAAGAGCTGCCTGATGCATCTGAAAGCTCATGAGATGGAGGAGGGTACTGCTTGGGTGTTCTCCATTTCCAATGATAGTAAAACCAGAAGTGGATTTCTGTTGCACTAAGAATGATTTGGCGTTAGTGATAATAGAAATTAATTACTGAAAGAATACCCAGATATGGTCAAGAAATACAGCATAGAATGGAATCATAGAACTGAATGAGCTCATAAGGGATTACCTGGTCCAGCTCTGCCTTCAGACAGGGTAAGGTGTTTTCTCCATTCTAATTGATGGGACATCCAAGGCCCAGCAAGATTATAAAATTCACTAGAGTCGTACTGCTCCTGACATCAGCGGTGTGGGGTGGAAGGGACTAGAACCCAGCTCTCCCCTGAATGCCTAGTAAAGGAACCTAGTGAGGCGCTCCTTCTGCGGCTTTCCACTTCTTTGAGCTGGAGAGTGCCTGGCTTCACATAGGGCTATCAGGTAGAGAAACATGGACTTGAAAAACATTTTTAAACACTTTCACACAGTTTCTAACGTGACCTCCCCATTTGGTGGAGTTAAGGCATTCTGAGGGTGGGGATGGTGTACTGTTTTTGTGCTTTAGTTATTAACACTAAGGTTACAATGAGTGGGCTTATGAGGCACCAAATGTGTCTTGTTGAAAGAAGACAATGTCTGGTTTCCCTTTGAAAATTAGAGTTCAGTATAATTTGTGGATTTTTTAAGAAGTATTGTTTCTTTGCATGATCTTTCTGTAGACTTCAGAGACACAAGTATGACACTTTGTATTATCACATATGAATTTGAAAATGGATAGTGGATGGTGTATATAACCTAGTGACATTTTATTAACCTTTGTAAACCACTAAGGATTGTGACGGCTCTGCTTCACAGCCATTTCCTGCTAATAGCGGGCCATGTTCTGTCTTTTCATCTTGGACAGTGCCTTGTGTTGCCTTAATGCCTTAGTATGGGAAAAGAAACAATTGGATGTCAGATTTTTTAAAAGTACATGAATCGGTGCTGAATAATTTATATATGGTAAGTGTGGAGGCATCTGCTAAAGATGCTGTACATGTGTTGCCTTTGGCCCAGAGGGTGAGCAGAGTGCATTATGGGCAGTGTTTTGGCTCAGATATCATGTGGATACCTGGATTTAATACTCGCAACTGGAAAGAAATTAGTGGATGAGCCACTGATAGAAGTCCTGGCAGTTCTAGGGAACATGAATAGCAAGTGATAGAAGCCTAGGGAAAGAAAGAAAGGAGGCAAAATAAATGTGAAGAAAATAGATTTTAAATGGTAACCAGCTGCCATGCTCCCTTCTCTTCTTTCTCATTCCCTTAGAAAGACACAATGGCTTTAAGAGGTCACCAGTGCTTATTGAAGAACATAATGTTAAGAACAGCCCTCAGCTCTGCTCTAGTGTACACAGTCTCTGGAAGTAGTAAAATGCTGCTTTTATTTTTCTTAAAGAAACATGGCCGGGGGTTGTGGATGGAATTTACGGAATTTCCTAAAGTTGAACATACATGATATGTGACCGTAAGCTGGAAGTGGAGGAGGGGGAAAATGCAAAACATTGGTTACTGTTTTCTCCACTAGGATATTTTTGAAGGCTGCCTTCACAGGCCTTTTAACCTATTTCACACATATTCTTGATATAATTTGACTATACATAGGTAACTAAGTTTATTCCACCATTTTCAAGTTTCGATTTAGTTATCTATTCTATGTCACTTCTGGGTTTTTCACTTAGATTCTTTCAGGAGAATCTAACAAAAAGTAGAAAGATAGGTGAAAGGAGTCAAAACCCCAAGAAATCTTTGCTGAGCTATTAATATGAAGAATAACTTCTACATTCAGACCCTAGACTTTTCATAGTATTTCTAGCTCTTAGGATGCTGTATTCATTTTACTATTTTTGGATCTTAAGGCTTATGAATTTTAGTGCCTTAAAATTAGACCTTTCATCAAGCCTAAACTAGTTCATATCTGTAGGTCTAATGTGGAGAATTGTCTTTAATAACTCATTTAAATCAATAATAAAAACTGTAATATTTGGTAAAACCTGGAAGAATACATTAAAAGTCAACAAAAACCTAAGTAGATGTTGCTCTCTCAGAGTACTATATTGACAATTGTAATTTAATAATCCACAAGTCTCCAGTGGTGTGTGGACTTTACCATGACTGTATTGCTCATTCTCAGTGCCACCCTTGAAAGGATTTACAACACACAATGCATCCATGTGATAAACACAATAGACCCAAATGAAATGCTTAACAATTATGTGAAGCATCTAGAGATCTTTTAACTGTGGGATTCACTATCAGGTGCCTTCTGACCAGGTCTGTCCCCGGTGAGGAAAATCTTGAGACATGAAGGTCAAATTATACCCATATAAAGCAAAATTTGAAGGAGATTCAATTACAGACAAGTTTTTATTGAGATCCCTTTGATTCTCATCCTTTTTCTTATCTCTTAGGAGAAATCCCTTCTGCAGATGGTTCCCTTGGATGAAAGTGCCAGTGAGAGACCCCTTCAGGTCCCCAAGGAGATCTGGCTTTTGGTAGATCACTTATTCAGATATGCCTGTCACCAGGTAAGTGAGAGTGGGCCTGCCCTGCCACTTTGGAAGCTGTGTGAGTCCAATGGGAAATGCTAATCCTTCATATCAGTATAGTGCTTTTAACCTTCCCAAGCTACCTCCACAGAGGAGCACTGTCAGATCGCCTGGGAAGATGGAGGTGTCTCTATTTATAGATGTCAGAGCTGAAACTTGCAAGCTAAGTCATTTACCTAAGTCCACGGCATAAGCATAGTGGCAGAGGTGGGGCCCAAACCGAGAATGCCTGTCTCCTGGCTACACATACTTTCCTCTAGACCGCTGTGTACCTGAGTCTATTATGCCTGCTTTAGCTGTCATAGGTATTGCAGATTGTAAAGTTCAAAGCAAACTTCAAGCCCATTTCTTTAATTTGGTCTTCATTTTTCTTTAAAATCCTAAGATATTAGCCACCCCTAGCCCATTCCCCACAAAAGGAGAAATTTCTTGGGACCAAATTGAAAGGGCAGTGTTGTCTTACCTACTAAAGAAGAATAGAACTTGAAAGCAAGGTTTGATGTGGGCATGCCATTTATTATTTTTTTTTAATTAGTTTCAGGTGTACAAAGCAACATACTAGTTAGACATTTACACCCTCCCCCAAAGTGATAATCCCCTCCCCCAAGCTACTATCCTTCTGATGTCTTATATAACGGTTACAATATCATTGACTGTCTTCCTTATGCTATCTATACTCCACATCCCGTGACTGTGTATGTGTGTGTGTGTGTGTGTGTGTGTGTGTATATGTATATATATAAAATTATAGTTGACCTTCAATATTACTCTACTTCAGCTTCAGTTGTACAGTGCATTGGTCAGGCATCTATACAGTCTATGAAGTGGGCCCCCTGATAAGTCTAGTACCCTCTGGCACCCTACATAATTTTTACAACATTGTTGATTATATTCCCCATAGTGTATTTCATATACCCATGACTATATTGTGTCTACTCATTTGCTCTTTCTAATCCCTTCACCTTCTCTCCCGTCCCATCCCCCCTCCCATCTAGCAGCCCACAGGTTTTTTTCTGTCTCTGAGTCTATTTCTGTTTTGTTTATTCATTTATTCTGTTCTTTAGATTCCATATATAAAGGAGATCATGTGATATTTGTCTTTCTCCATCTGACTTATTTCACTTATCATAATGTTCTTAATGTCCATCCATGTTGTTGTAAATGGTAAGATTTCATTCTTTTTTATAGCCGACTAATACTCCATTGTATAAATGTACCACAGTTTCTTTATCCAATCATCTATCAATGGGCATTTCAGTTGTTTCCATAACTTGGTTATTGTGAAGAGTGCCGCAATAAACAGAGGGGTGCATATAGTTTTTCGAATTAGTGTTTTGGATTTCTTTGGATAGATACTCAGGAGTGAAATTGCTGGGTCATAAGGTAGTTACATTTTCAATTTTTTGAGATACCTCCATAGTGGCTGCACCAATCTGCAATCCCACCAACAGGGCATGAGGGTTCCCTTTTCTCCACATCCTCGCCAGCACTTGTTGTTTGTTGATTAATTGATGATAGCCATTCTGACAGGAATGAGGTTGTACCTCACTGTGGTAGGTATCACGCTACCTGACATCAAATCATATTATAAGGCTACAGTAATCAAAACACCATGGTACTGGCATAAAAACAGACACATAGATCAATGGAACAGAATAGAGAGTCCAGAAATAAATCCATGCCTATATGGTCATTTATAACAATGGAAGCAAGAATTTACATTGGGGTAAAGACCATCTATTTAATAAATGGTGCTGGGAAAACTGGACAGATACCTGAGCAAAAAAATGAAACTAGACTACCTTCTCATGCCATATACAAGAATAAATTCAAAGTGGACTAAAGACTTAAATGTAAGACCCAAAACCATAAAACTCCTAGAAGAAAATATTGGAAGTAAGTTTGCAAACATTACCCTTAGTAATATTTTTACTGATACATCTCCTTGGGCAAGGGAAGCAAAAGAAAAAATAAACATGTGGAACTACATCAAACTAAAAAGTTTTTTTTTGTTTGTTTTATTTTTATTGGGGAATATTGGGGAACAGTGCGTTTTTCCAGGGCCCATCAGTTGTTGTCCTTCCATCTAGTTGTGTAGGGTGCAGCTCAGCTCCAAATCCAGTTGCCGTTTTCAATCTTAGTTGCAGGGGGTGCAGCCCACCATCCCTTGTGGGAATTAAACTGGCAACCTTGTTGTTAAGAGCTTGCACTCTAACCAACTGAGCCATCCAGCCGCCCCACCAGCAGCTCAGTGGCAGCTCGTTGTCTTCAATCTAGTTGTGGAGGGCGCAGCTCACTGGCCCATGTGGGAATCGAACCAGCAGCTCCGTTTTTATGAGCTCGTGCTCTAACCAACTGAGCCATCCATCTGCCTCTAAAAAGTTTTTTCACAGCAAAGGAAACCATCAATAAAACAAAAGGCATCCTACCAAGTGGGAGAAGATATTTGCCAATGATACATCTGATAAGGGGTAATATCCAAAATTTATAAAAACCTCATACAACTCAATAACAAAAAAACAAACAACGCTATTGAAAAATGGGCAGAGGATATGAAGAGACATTTCTCTAAAGAGGACATACAGATGGCCAACAGACATATGAAAAAATGCTCAACATTATTAATCATTAGAGAAATGCAAATAAAAACCACAGTGAGATACCATGCCATTTACTCTTGCCCTAGCATTCTGTAGTACACGTCTTTCCCAGTATCCAAAAGTGGAACTTTCCTATGAAATGTTTTGTAAGCCAAAATGGTGTAAAGCAAAGAAGCATTTATCATTAATTGATATGAAAAACTGTTTGAGTGTTCCCAGACCCAAAAAATAACCTAACAAATCATACCGAATAACATATAAAACCTAAAGGAACATTTTAAAATATAGTAAAATCCAGAAGGCACAAAATAAGTGGAAATGCTCACAACACAGTTCAAACCTATGGTGGCTTGATGCTGAGATGCTGAGTGTGGTTCCTGGGGAAGGAGCTTGGCAGGGTCATTCATACTGCTTGGCATGTATGCTGCCTGTAGAACTGCTCGCTGCAAAACGAACACTGAGTGCTATTCTAGCTTTTCACCGTTTTTCATATAAGCGAAAACATCTTCAGATTTCTTTTGGTTAACAAAAATAGGTATTAACATAGGTCTTTCATAAAAGCTAAGTATCATAAAACATGAACTTTCAAGAAGTGGGAGACACCAGTGTCAGTGTTTGAATGTGGTACTACTGTTTGACCTCTGCCTTCTACTTGTCAAGAGGCTAGAAGTGGGAACACCTGGTCTCCCTATCTAGCCATCAAGTAAGTACAGGCTAAAACCTTTGAAGATTATTTTATGGTTTGCAAAAAATTTTCACACGGATTATAGAGATGATAAAAAAGAGGCACCATTGTCACACCTCCATTCCTAAATCATGAATATGCATACCACCCTTCCCTTTACTTCCTGCTGCTCTCCTGATCCCTGGGTGGTCTTCAGAACCATAGGACTTTTAACTTGCCCATTCCATTCCTTGTGATTTCTTTGGTAGGAGGACCTGTTCCAAACTCCTGGAATGCAGGAGGAGTTACAGCAGATCATAGATTGTCTGGATACCAGCATTCCTGAGATAATCCGTATCCTTTTCGGCAAAGGCTTAAGAAACTGAATGAATACTGGGCCAAGCTCTTCTTCCACCTACATTTCATTTTTGTGCTTCCATCTTTTTCTTCATAACTGTCTTTTATTATAAGGTAATCATTGACTAGATAGTTATTTCTCAGTTTCTTTTGGGAACTTTTGACCTCTCTCTCTTACTGAAAGGAATCAAGGAGTGAGTAACAACAACTTTTAATAAGCATGAAACCTAGGACCCACAGCACTGGTACTGTTCTGCTTCAGGCGATTGATCACTCCTGCCACCACATGTCCTGTCACTTGGGCAGGGCGGAGGATGGGAAACATCAGTGACTAGTTTACAGGACAGGTTCAGTGTGGATTGTCATTCTGCAGGCTATATTCCTCTGACTCTCAAGTTGGGCCAAACCTCCCAAGGGTCTAATCGATTCTGTGACACCTCAGCTGCAGTGAACCTGGACCAATAAAATACCAAACCCTGATTATGGTCAATGTGCCCTGAATAAGAAAAAGAAAATAGTCACTGAGGGAGCTTGAGGAGAGAAGCAAATCAGGTGTCTGTGCATCCTTTTTCCTGGAGCTCCTTTCCCTTGACTTAAGTCCATCCAGCTGGCAGTAATCACTCTGTGGCTGAAGCACTGCTCATTTTCCTGGAAGCCCTGCCAGAGCCTGTCATCTGTTACGAGCTGTATCAGCGATGCCTCGACTCTGCTCAGGATCCCCGGGTCTGTCGACAGGTGAGTTTTATTACTCTAAGCATGTTTTGGGGGCAGGTTCCCCCATAGAGAAGTCATCAATTTTACAAAGCCAAGTGGGCAGCCAGCTATGTGGTAGGATGGGTCTGGATCTGTTTTTCATGGCAGGACACCAGCATTGAGAGTTGGGACCCTTGAATTTTAGGTTGTGTTTTTTCCTATTATATTTGGCACCCTCTTCCAGTTGGCCTATGGAGTAGGGTAGATACCTTTACTCTGGGGTAAGATTGCTGAAGCTGATCACACATGGGATTCTGACTGACATTATTTGTGAGCCTTTCTTCTTTTTGTCGTCTTGGTATTACAATAACTGAGAATACCTCCGAATCAGGCTAGTGAGTATCAGGAGGAGCTCCCATCCATGCTAAATGAAATTGCAGAGAAAATTATTCAGCTTCACAGATGCTGTGGGTACTTGGCATTTTCCCATCATAGGGAGATGGGAAAAGACCAGATTAACACTGACCTACTTGTGAGGTGGGGTGTGCATGTGAATATGTGATGATGGCATAGCCTGGTCATTGAGTCGAGAGGGGCCAAACGGTATGACCATTCTGACTTGGAAGTTATCATTTGGCAGTTACTGCGTTGGTTATGAGTAAATCAATAAGGGTTGGGACAGATAAATGGGGTTCTGTAAGGGTTGGATTATAAACTACTTTTCTGGCAGCTGTAACCTGCTCTTACTCCCTTCTTCCACCTATTCTCACTGCCTACCTCCTTTTTAAAAAATAGGTGATTTCCCAGCTTCCAAGATGCCATAGAAATGTCTTTCGTTACTTGATGTCATTCCTTCGAGAGCTCTTAAAATCCTCAGAATACAACAATGTCAGCGCCAACATGATCGGTAAGAGTAGCTCATAAGAATGTCCACAGGGGGTGTTGATCGAGATAGTCTGTGTACAGTATACACAATGTATTCTGTCTGTCCTTAATGTCCAGGCACAGAACAGTCACTTCCTCCTCCCACTGCCTTCATCTCCTGGCTCCCCACCCTAATCCCTCCCTGAAGCTTTGCTTAGATTGTGTCTGACAAGGGGTTTTCCTCCTTTTCTTTCTCTTGTCCTCTAGCTACTCTCTTCACAAGTCTTCTCCTAAGGCCTCCACCCAATCTGATGGCAAGACAGACTCCAAGTGACCGCCAGCGTGCTATCCAATTCCTTCTGGGTTTCCTGCTTGGGAGCGATGAAGACTAATAAGCCTTTTTCTCTTAACTACTCTCTGAGATTCTAGAGGTGGAAGATCTCCGGCACCAAGTATTTTAGAATGATTTGCAAAGTCATGCCACAGGAAGGGTCTATTGCAGAATTTTGAGGCTGTTGGTATGAAAAAGTTGTTTCTAAAGCAAAAGGAAGAGAGTTTCCTAATCCCTCCCTTACCATATCCTACACAGCAAAATACTTTTAGACTTATATTGCCAAGCCAAAGTTTCCATATTTTGGTGTTTTTGTGTTCTCTCTTTATAAGGCAAGAGATCTGTATTTACACTCCTTTACCTGGGGATGTGTTTGTTGCCTCTGCCTAGCTGTCATGATTGTCCTTAGTACCCTAGGCCTAGATTCTGAGATGTTCCCGTTCTAGGCCTATAAGCACTACTTGCTGTAGCTCAGACTTGTGTGTGGTCCTTCCTCTCAAGCACTTTTGCCCCCTTCCCCGTATCACCCGTTTGCACTCACTTCACTACTACTATCACATTAAAGGAGATCTAGGTGAGTCTAGTGACTCCTTGGGTGTCCCCAGCAGTGAGTTAACTGTCTACATATGGTTGTACATGCGTTTGTGCATTTTTACTACAGTGGTGTTTGTATGTCTCTGTAACATTGGCCTTTTCATGGGTCTGTGCCGTATTCTCTTGTCTCAGACTACATTTAGTAGCAGAACTTTAGGGACTATTTGAGATGACATCCCACTGATGTGATAGAATCACAGAGTGGAAGTGTTTTGAGTATTTCAGGAGTGAGAATATTCATGTTTGATGGGTCCTGCTTCCTACCATCCCTTTCTCTTATTCAAATTTTACCCAAGAGCTAATCTTGGGTGTCTATGGGAGCCACCCCTACTTAAAAATCCATCTCTGGAGCAACACTTGTACCAGTCAAAAAGCAAGTCTGCACCTCAAGCAGGACTTTCTAGAGATACTTACTGTTCCTTCCCCCAGCAAGAGTACTGAAGATGGCCTTGGAACCTCCTCTCCAGTATCCTAAAGTACGAAGTGCAGACATCACCCCCTCTCTCATCAAAGTAGACTGGGATCAACATCCAGTTCCCTTTGGCTCCCAGGTACTTTGTCCAATGCTTGTGAGAGAGACTGTGCAGTGGGCCCAGCCAAGCACCTTTCTCTCCCACCCGAGACAACTCTCTGAGCTTTTCATTTACTTGAGCTCTGTGGGGCAGCCTTTTAAAAAAAATTAATCTATGTTGGTTGGCAAACCAGCCACCAGCCACTGACTGCAAAAGTGCCTGGTGCAGTTGGCTTCCTCCTGGTTTTCTTTCATTAAAACCACCCTGGGTCAACTCATTTTTGCCTGTTACCATTAATCCAAGGAGCCTAACGCACAGGCACTGTGTCCAGTGTTGGGCATCGACTCCTGACTTTTCTAGTGCATCAAAGGAGGGAGCCAAGAGAAACACTGCAGCTGAATGGTTCTCCAGTTTCCCTGTCTCTTATAAGTTGAGTTCTTTGGGGGAAGAAAAGGTACATATCCTGTGATAGACTGATTAAACCCTTTCCTGACTGGGAGTTTTGGAACTAGGAGTCAAGTTATTGGTGCCAAGTAGCTGCAGATCTGATAGGTTAGGGCACTGGGTGTTGACTTAGTCAATGGAAGATGATGAGCAGAACACTTGTCTCCCTTAGGCCAGAAAGTGATCACCAGAGAAGCAGATTATAGAAGCTGGGGCAATGTTACCACACAAAGACAGGGCGATGCCTATCCTAGGCACATTTTCTAGTATGTTGCCAACCTGGGATCTTTGGGTGATCAAGGATATGGTTAGTGGGGGCTCTGTGCAGCATCCTAGCTCCTTCTTCACAAGACACATACACTATTTTGGTTTACTGCCTCAACCTTTTTTCAGCTCTGGTCCTGAGATGTACACAGGGTTGAGGGTTTTAGACAATCTCTAGGTACGGGAGACAAGAAATAGAGCAGACATAAGAGAGATGCCTCCCTACTGTGCCTCCTCCAGCACCCCAACTTCTAATTTCTAAGTACCTCTAATGTACTACTCCATAGCATTTCTGAAGTAGGGGCTTCAGACTCAGCTGGTAGAGAAGGATTCTGCATCTACAGTTTTAGGGAAGAAACAGTTCAAACTCATGTGATACTGCATTAGTCTCCCTTTCACTGTTTTCTGATTCTTATTCTGTAGTTGTTTGTTATATTTCCCCAAAATGTCTTGGTCACTAAGCAAAGCTGCTAGTGGGATCCTGTATTTTGTGTCATCTTTTTTATTATAATTTATTGCAAATTTTTCTGAATAAATATATGTTGTGTGAAAAATCAAAGTGTGATCTTGATGAGGAAGAACTGAGGAGGGAGGCTTATGTCCCTGAGTCCCCCTTGACTGCTGAAGTCCCCACAGCTATGCCTGCACTGTCATTTCCTGTCTTACAGGGAAACCTCAGGAATTATCAATATATTTGCCCTTGGAGAGGAGAAACAGCCACGTATTTTCAGAGGCTAATGAAGAAGTCACAGTGTTTTTGGAGGCCAGCCAAGGATCCTCATTTTAACTCGAGGAATTCAGGCAACAAAATGGCACTGTTAGGAGAAAGGATGTTGATGCCTAATGCATGTAAATGTCACACTAGGTCAGATCCATGAGCACTCCAGGCCCAGAAATCTGACACACCTCAACATTACACATTTTGGAAGAACCCAGTTATCCTTGCCAACATAGCCTCAGTAGTTTCAATATGCCCCCCAAAGATCCTGTTTTCACATTATTCATTTTGCAATTTTTGACAACCAGTTTTGAACTTTCATTACCTCTTGGGGTGACGAAGTTCATAAATTTAATACTTTTTTTTGCTCTAATATGAACTCTAGCACTTTAAGAGGAAACCCCTAACTTGAGTGTGGTGCCTTTGTTCCCCTGCCATCTCCACTACGAATTTGCACATTCTGATTCCATTCCCTTTGAGACTGAAGGGACCTCAGCTGGAGGTTTCTTCTCAACCAGAGCCCTCTTCCAGTTCCAACTGTGAACTTAACCCTGATGAATGTGCTGATTCAGTGTTTTCATGAAAAGTGTTTCTAGCCCCACCCAAAGCTTTGGCAGAAGAAGGTGTTTGTTTTTTGTTTTGGGTTTTTTTTTGTTTTGTTTTGTTTTGGTGGGGGGAAGAGTGATTCCTCCCAGTGGATGAAGACTGACACCCAAGTTTTTACACAGCGGCAGGCAATGTGGCTGAGCAGCCTCAGTGACCACCTTTCCAGAGGTTAGAAACTGCATCCCCATCTGCTGTCCCAGGAGAACTCTTAGGGCCTTTCTGGCTGCAGGCCAAATTGAAGACCTGGTTCTTAGTGTAGTCTAATAATCTAAAACCACACACTGCCACAGTAGGCTCACAGAGTGTTAGGGAGAGAAACTTAGTGATGATCTAGTCCAATCTCATTGTTCTCGTGGGCAAAGTCAGGGTCAGAGGGGACATTGAGGGACTTAAGATCACTTAAGTTTAATATGAATGATTACACAGCATGTATGCACACACACACACACACACACACACACACACACACACACACCCCACCAAAAAAGCGAGCTCTACAAGATCTGGCAAAGAACCTTCCCAGCAAAAGGAAGAGCAAATACAAAGGCCCTAAGGGAGTAAAGCATCTTGCCATGTTCAGGGGCAGCTTGGCAGAACACAGTGTGGCCGAGGTGGCATGTTGGGTGAGAGATGGGCAGGAACCTGATTACTCAGTCCTGTGGAGCCCGAGGAAAGAGGCTGCCTTTCATTCAATATGCAACAGGAAACCATGGATGGCTTTACTCAGGACTGACGTGATTTATGCTCCTTCCCCTTACCTTAATAATAGTAATAACTAATAACAATAGCTATTATTTATCTCAGGTGGTGTACTAATACATTTTACCTCACCTTTCGCCTTGACAACTACCTTATAAAGTAACCCATTATCCCATTCGTATAGGTGAAAAACACAGGCTAGTGGCAGACCAGAATATGACCCCAGACCAAAAATTGACCCTTAAACACAGCCAATATCTCCCCAGCTGGAGTGGGGGTGAAGGTGGGGCTGTTCCCTAAAAATCCTCTCTTTTCAAGCTGCATCCCAACATTTTAAGTCAGCTGGATAACCTGTCAGGAGCTCAAATTCAAGCTGACTTTGAACTTGACCAACTTCTCCTGGCATTTTCTCTCTTACCACCCAGGCTTGAACCCTTGGTTATTTTTGGCCCCTGCCACATTTCTAATCACCCACCAATTGCAATTCAGCAAATGTTTATAGAGCACCTGCTAAGTATAGGCCACTATGCAAGGTTCTAAAGGAAACCCAAACAAGTAAGACTCATCATCATAAAATAAGGCATAAATATATTTTTAAAGAAGGAGGAAGGAAACGAGGTAGGGAGGGAAGAAAAAGGGAGGAGAAGTAGAGGGGAGGGGAGAAAAGGTATGATGGGACATCTATGGAAAAGGGGCCAAGTTCAGGTCATTCACAGTCTCCTATCTGGCCCCTTCTTTCCATTGCCTGCTTTTCTCTCCCCACCTGCAAATTCAAACCGTCATTACCTTAGGCTTATGGTATCCCTTTTAATCCCTTTCTAATTTCTCAGCTGCCCCCTTTCAGTTGATCCTACATACATCACTGCCAAACTAATCTTCCCAATGCACTGCTTTGATGCCACTCCCATAATCAAAACTCGTCCAGGTCCCTCACCCCTACTTACCAAGAAGTTCCAGTTCTTCAGCCTGGTTTTAAAGCTCTCTTTAGTCTCTTCCACTCAGCTCTCTGGCCAAATTGCCCACTCTCGACCTCATGCCCTCCACTTCCCTAAACTCATGGACACACCACTTGGCTCAGTTTCTGCCAACCACCTGGAACTGTCTAGCCCCTACCACTCTACCTGCCCATATTCTATCAAACCCAAATGTCACTTCCTCCAGGAAGCCTTTCTCCATGACTTCTGTCTACCCGAACATTTAGAACCATCCCTTTGTACCACTATTTTAACATACTAAACATCAAAGGGTGTTACTGACCCTCTGGGACTAGAGGCTTTGAGAGAGTGGAAACCAAGCTGGGCATATTTTGGGTTTCCCAATGATGTCTTGCAGAGAGCAAGTGCTCAACAATATTTGGTCAAAGCACGTAAAGTCTGTAAACAATAGGTGTTCCTGAAATGTGTATACATTTAACTATTCATACTGAGCTCTATTAACTTTAGAGGCATTCACATGTGTGTACTTAGTAAGTTATACTGACATAGTCTAAGAAGGAAATAGCTTTTAACAGCCATCCAGTACTGTTTTCTATTGTTTTGTAGGCAACAAAATCAGCCTTGTTGAATTTGCTTTTTTAAAGCGATTCTCAAGGTTCCTCAAAAAATTAAAATAGAGCTACCATATGATCCAGCAATCCCACTTCTGGGTATTTATCCAACAGAATTGAAAGCAGGAACTTGAACAGATATTTGCACATCCATGTTCATAACAGCATTATTCACAATAGCTAAAATGTGGAAGCAACCCAAGTGTCCATTGATGGATGAATGGAGAAACAAAATATGGTACATGCATAAAATGGGATGTTATTCAGACTTAAAAGTGAAGGAAATTCTGACATATGCTACAAGATGAATGAAACTTGAGAACATGAATGAAATAAGCCAGCCAGTCACAAAAAGATAAATACTGTCTGATTCTACTTACATGAGGTATCTAAAGTAGTACTCAAATTCATAGACACAGAAAGTAGAATGGTGGTTATTGGGCTGGGGAGAGGGGTAACAGTAAGTTGTTTAATGGGTGTGGAGTTGTAGTTATGCGAGATGAAAATGTTTTGGGGATCTGTTGTACAACATTGTGAATATACGTCACACTACTGAACCATACACTTTAAAATATGGTAAATGTTGTTCCTTTTTTCCCCACAATTTAATTTTTAATTAATTGAATCAATGAGGGTAAATGGGATCAAATATATGCTGATGGAAGGAGAACTGACTCTGGGTGGTGAACACACAATGTGAGATATAAATGATGTATTACAGAACTGTACACCTGAAATCTATGTAACTTTACTAACAATTGTCATCCCAATAAACTTAAAAAAAATTTAATTGATGCACAAAAGGCAAATTTGATCACATCAACACTCTGTTTAAAACCATTCAGTGGCTTCCTGGAGTTCTTACCAGGACCTACAAGGCCCAGCAGGTCTGAGTGTCATTGAACTCCAGCCTCCTCCCATATCCTGCCACCTCCATTCTCTTGGCTTCAGCCACATGCACGTGAGACGTCTGTCCTTGACTGCTCTCTGTTCCCTCCCACTACAGAGCCAACTCCTCTTGTGCTACATTCTCATCACACCTCCTCTCCTCCAGAGCACGCATCACAGTTTGTAATTATACATTCTTTTTAACAAAGTCACTCTCTCTCACCAGGTCAGGAATTCAGCGGAGGCACAGACCACCTTCTTCTTCTTCTTCTTTTTTTTTTTCATTTCTTTACTATGGTATCCCCAGCACCTAGCCTAATGGCTGGGACTCAAAAGTCTGTGTCATCTACAACTCTAGTGGTGGCAAAGGTGAGCGAAAACATGCATCTCGGCTGCTTGTCAAAGGGTGAATGAGTGTCACCTTTCTAGAAGTCATATGGCAATATGTATCAGGAACCTGGAAACATTCATAGCAGTAATTCCACTTCTAGGGAATGATCCTAGAGGAGCACAAAAGTGTAAGTCCATGGAGGTTAACCCCAGCATTGTTCATTAGACAAAAAACTGGAAACACTCTACAATAGCCTTCAGAACTGGAATGTGGGTAAACACATTGTACATTTACATGGATAAGATATTATGCAACTTTTACAAATAATGTTGCTGAAGAATGCTGATATGGAAAAAGGCCAAGATGTAACATTAAGTGGAAAAGCAGGATACAAGTAGGTATGTACCAAACGTTCCTAAATTTAAAATCAGATATAAAGATAATGCATAAAGATAACACATGTAATGTGCAACACTGCGACTAGAGATAACAATACTGTATTGTATATTTGAAAGTTGCTGGTATACAGTAGGAGATGACATCATAGAAATGGGGTATGAGGTGAGCCTCTTGAAATCGCCCCTGGAATTTACAACAAATTGAACAACTGTAATTCCAAAAAGGACTCCCTGCGCAGCAGACAGGCAAGACTAAGAGACGTGCAATGGCAATAATCTAAAGGTAGGCAATTTGGGCGAGCAGGGGAGGTGGGAAGCGGGAAGTGCGGAGACACGGGCGGCGTGGGTGCAGTACGCAGACAGAGCTCGGGGCTCTGAGCTCCCTGCATTCTGGAGCTGCGGCAGCCATAGGAGAGGGAAGAATTCAGACTGCTAGACCACCCCTTATGAACCATAGTCCCGCCTGAGGGATCAGCATATAATATAGCTGAACCCAACGCTCAGGGCAGAGGCCTCGGAGGAAAGACTTAAGGAAAAAGAGTGAAAATGGAGGTTTAAGTACTCACTGCCAAGCAGAGGATGCAAGGCTTAGGCACGAAGCCTAGCCGACCCCTCCATAGCCTCCCAGAGCTAGCCCACCCCTCACCCTCTCAGTGCTAGACGCAGAATGGTAGCAGTGTCAGATTAAAAGAACAGAATATTTGCAGTTCTGAGAACTTGGCTGCAGCCACGGACTCGCAGCCCAGCTAGTTCCAGCAAAGGGCAGGGAGCCTTGGGTGCAGGACAGCCTATGTTGGTGGTCACTGGAATTGCTCACAGCCACCTCTCACAGCCCACCCCGCCCCCACTCCCACCTATCTGGGCTGTTCCCAATGAGGTAAACAGTGCCGCTGAAACACACAAGCCCTGAATCTGGTGCAGGAAGAATTTCGGAACTTCAAAAGCTCTCCATATCCCAAAAGAAGGCGATGCCCTGAGACCCAGGCATCTTGCTCACAGAGGAGAAGCCCATCGTCCAGGGAATTCCCTCCAATGTGTGAGAAGCCAGAACAGTGCAGAGAAAATATAACACTACAGCGTGAGAGAGAATAAAAGGCTACAATTGGAAAGAAAATAAAGCATTTTATGAACACCCACTGGAAAGCAAAGACCTCTTCCTACAAACCTGTTGCAGAACCCTCTCCTGTGGATACCAAGGAAGAGAAATAATAATACACTAAATGCCATGAAAACTAAGGTAACAAGGCAACTCAGAAAGAAAATCAAAAGTCTCCAGAAAAAGAACTTAACTACATGGAAATCTGTGACTTAAATGACAGAAAATACAAAATTGTAGTCCTTAAAAAAGTCAACGAGATGCAACAAAACACAGACAGGAAGTTTAATGAACTCACAAACACAATCAAAGAACAAAACGAACATTTTAGGAAAGGGATTGAAATTTTAAAAAAGAACCAAATGGAATTTCTGGACATTAAGAACTCAATAAAAGAAATGAAGAATGAAATACCCAGCTGAGGTAATAGAGCTGACCAGATTGAGGAAATAATCAGTGACATTGAAGATGGAAATCTTGAAATGATGCGGATGGAAAGAGAGATTTGCGACTTAAAAGAAATGAAAGAACTCTATGAGAACTTTCACACTCCATCAGAAAGAGCAATATAAGAATAATGCGCATACCAGAAGGAGAAGAAAGGGAGAAGGGAACAGGGAGAAGAATACAGAGAGTACATACAAAAAATCGTCGATGAGAACATTCCAAACTTGTAAAAGAACTGGATCCTTGAATCCAAGAAGCAAATAGAACACCTAATTACCTCAATCCCAACAGGCCTTCTCCAAGGCACATTGTATTGAAGCTGTCTAAAATCAACGACAAAGAGAGAATCCTCAAGGCAGCCAGGGAAAAGAAGACGGTAACCTACAAAGGAAAGCCCATTAGATTATCATCAGATTTTTCAGCAGAAACTCTACAAGCCAGGAGGGAGTGGAACCAAATATCCAAACTATTGAAAGAGAGAAATTATGAGCCAAGAATAATGTATCCAGCAAACATATCCTTTAGATGTGAAGGAGGAATAAACACCTTTCCAGACATACAGAAGCTGAGAGAATTTTCTAATACACGACCCGCACCACAAGAAATACTAAAGGAGGCTATTCGACCACCAACAACAGGGACAATTTGTGACAACCAAAATATAAAAAGGGGGAGAGTAAAAGCCTGAACTGGAATTTGGGAATGGAGAAAGTAAGCGTGCCACAGAAACTGGAATACTCTAAATATCAAACTTTCTTTTACTTAAACTTAAGGGTAACCACTCAAGAAAAATCCAGAACTGAAATACATACTGTAGTAAAAGAAGAAATAGAGGGAAACATCATAGAATACCACCACACAGAAATAATAGACAACAACAAAAAGGCAAAGAAACAATGGAGACACAGCCTTACCAGAAAACTAAAGATAGAATGACAGGAAATCCTCACATATCAATAATCACCTTAAATGTAAATGCACTGAAATCACCAATAAAAAGGCACAGAGTAGAAGATTGGATCAAAAAACTAAACCCAACCATATGCTGTCTCCAAGAGACACATCTCAGCTACAAGGACAAGCATAGACTCAAAGTGAAAGGGTGGAAATTGACACTCCAAGCAAATGGTACCCAGAGAAAATCAGGTGTAGCCATAATGATATCAGATGAAACAGAATTCAGGGTGAAAAAGATAACAAGAGACAAAGATGGACATTTCATAATGGTAAAGGGGACTATACAACAAGAAGACATAACAGTCATCAATATTTATGCCCCCAATCAGGAAGCACCGAAATATACCAAGCAACTACTAACAGAACTAAAGGGAGAAATTGACCAAAACACAATTATACTAGGGGACATAAATACATCACTGACAGCTATGGATAGATCATCCAAACAGAAAATAAATAACGAAATAGCAGCCCTAAATGACACATTAGATGAAATGGACATAATTGACATATAGAGAACACTTCATCCTAAAACATCAGACTATCCATTCTTTTCTAGTGTACACAGAACATTCTCAAGGACAGACCATATATTGGGACATAAAATCAGCCTCAGCAAATTTAAGATTGAAATCATACCAAGCATATTCTCTGATCACACGGCTTTGAAATTGGATATCAACTGCAAAAAGAAAGCAGGAAAAAACACAAATACATGGAGATTAAACAACATACATTTAAGGAACTACTGGGTCAAAGAAGAAATTAGAGGAGAGATCAAAAGATGCATAGAAACAAATGACAATGAAAATACATCCTACCAAAATTTCGGGAATGCAGTAAAAGCAGTTTTAAGAGGGAAATTTATATCATTACAGGCCTATCTCAAGAAACAAGAAAAATCCCAAATAAATAACCTCATGTTACACTTTAAAGAACTAGAAAAAGAAGAACAAGTGAAACCCAAGGTCAGCAGAAGAAAGGAAATGACAAAAATCAGAGCAGAACTAAATGAAATAGAGAACCAAAAGACAATAGAAGAAATTAATGTGACAAAGAGCTGGTTCTTTGAAAAGATTAACAAAATTGACAAACCATTGGCTAGACTCACTAAGATAAAAAGGGAGAAGACACTAATTAACAAAATCAGAAATGAAAACGGGGAAGTTATCACGGACACCACAGAAATACAAAGGATCATCCAAGAATACTATGAAGGACTATATGCCACCAATTTCAATAATCTAGAAGAAATGGACAAGTTCTTAGAAACATATAGCCATCCTAGGCTGAAACATGCAGAACTGGAAAATCCAAACAGACCGATCACCAGAAATGAAATTGAATCGGTCATCCAAAACCTTTCCAAAAGCAAAAGCCCGGGACCAGATGGCTTCACTAGTGAATTCTACCAAACCTTCAAAGAGGATCTAATACCAATCCTGCTCAAACTCTTCCAAAATAATTGAAGAAGAGATAGTACTCCCTAACTCATTTTATGAGGCCAAAATTACCCTGATACCAAAACCTGGTAAGGACAATACAAAAAAAGAAAACTACAGACCAATATTTCTGATGAATACAAATGCAAAAATTCTAAAAATTCTAGCAAATCGAATACAACAATGCATTAAAAACATCGTTTATCACGACCAAGTGGGTTTCATCCCCGGGGCACAAGGATGGTTCAACATCCGCAAATCCATCAATGTGATACATCACATAAACAAAATAAAGGACAAAAATCATATGATTATATCAGTTGATGCAGAAAAAGCATTTGACAAGATACAACATCCATTTATGATTAAAACACTTAATAAAATCAGTACAGAAGGAAAATACCTTAACATAATAAAGGCCACATATGACAAGCCCTCAGCTAATCTCATAATTATTGGTGAAAAACTGAAGCCCTTTGCTCTATGTTCAGGAACACGACAGGGCTGTCCCTTATCACCTCTGCTATTCAACATAGTGTTGGAAATCCTTACCAGAGCAATCAGGCAAGAGAAAGAAAGAAAAGGCATCCACATTGGGAATGAAGAAGTTAAATTACCATTCTTTGCAGATGACATGATGCTATATATAGAAAACCCTAAAGACTCCACCAAAAAGGTATTAGAAACAATCCACAAATACAGTTAATTTGCTGGCTACAAAATCAATGTACAAAAGTCCATTGCATTCCTATATACAAACAACAATATCTCAGAAAATGAAATACAAAAAACAATTCCTTTTGCAATTGCAGCAAAAAGAATAAAATACCTAGCAATAAACTTAACCAAGGATGTGAAGGACCTCTCTGCTGAAAACTATAAGACATTTTTGAAAGAAATTGAAGAAGACACAAAGAAATGGAAAGACATTCCGTGCTCATGGATTGGAAGAATCAGCATAGTTAAAATGGCCATATTACCCTAAGCAATATACAGATTTAATGCAATCCCCGTCAAAATCCCAATGGCATTTTTTAAAGAAATAGAACAAAAAATCATCAGATTTGTTTGGAACCACAAAAGACCCCGAATAGCCAAAGCAATCTTAAGAAAGAAGAACAATACCGGAGGTATCACACTCCCTGACTTTAGCTTGTACTACAGGGCTACAATAATCAAAACAGCATGGTATTGGCAGAAAAACAGACACATAGACCAATGGAATAGAATTGAGAACCCAGAAATAAAACCACACAAATATGGACAGATAATTTTTGACAAAGAAGCTGAAAACATACAATGGAGGAAAGACAGACTCTTCAATAAATGGTGCTGGGAGAATTGGAAAGCCATGTGCAAAAGAATGAAACTGGACTGCTATCTGGCACCATGTACCAAAATTAATTCAAAATGGATCACAGACTTTAGCATAAGACCTGACACAATAAACTGTGTAGAAGAAAACATAGGTACGAAACTTATGGAACTTGGGTTGAAAGAGCATTTTATGAATTTGACTCCAAAGGCAAGGGAAGTAAGAGCTAAAATAAATGAATGGGACTATATCAATCTAAAAAGCTTCTGCACAGCAAAAGACAACCTCGACAAAATAAAGAGGCAACCAAACGAATTGGAGATTTTTGCAAACAACTCCTCCTATAAGGGGCTAATATCCAAAATATATAAGGACCTCATAGAAAAAAACAAAACAAACAATTCAATTAAAAAATGAGCAGAGGCCAAGAGGCACAATATTCCAGACACCCAGTGGCCCACTCCAGACCAGACTAGAGTATTATCAGCTTTGACCTACAAGTGACACACCCAGAAGGAATTCTGTACAGGTGCAAAAGCCCTTAGTGGCCAACCCTCATCCAAGTAGTCATCCCTCTCACAGCAGCTTATCCACTGTGGGCATAGCCAATTCTCACAACTAGTCAGCCTAGGCATCAATCCCATCTACTGACAAACCAAAAGCAATTAAAGCTCAGCTTTAACAGGACAATACACACAACACAAGGGTCGCTTTTAGAGCACACGCACAGGAGAATAGGGAAGTGGTGCAAGTCAGATATAAAGGACAAATACTACATAAGACCACCCAGCAAAGACTGAGAACCCCAGGGGATCTACCTAATACATCAAAGGTAACACAGAGAGTCAGCCAGAATGAGGAAACAAAGAAACATGTCCCAAATAAAAGAACAGAAGAAACCCTCAGAATTGGAACCAAATGAAACAGAGTCAACCAACCTATCAGAGATAGACTTCAGAACACTAATGATAAGAATGTTTAAGGAGCTTAGTGACAGCATAAAGAAGGATACAGAAATCATGAAGGACAACCAGTTAGAACTAAAGAATACAATAATTGAAATAAAGAACACACTTGAAGGAATTACCAGCAGGTTAAATGAGGCAGAGGATCGAAACCGCAATTTAGAACACAAGTTAGCAGAGATCACGCAAGCAGAACAGCAAAAAGAAAAAAGATTAAAAAACAATGAAAATGGAATAAGAGACCTGTGGGATAATATCAAGCACAACATCATGCACATCATAGGAATACCAGAAGGTGAAGAGAAGGACAAGGGATCGAGAACACATTTGAAGTAAAAATGACCAAAAGCTTCTCTAACCTGGTGAAGAAAACCGACATGCTAACCCAGAAAGTGCCGAGAGTTCCAACCAGGATAAACCCAAAGAGGTCCACACCAACACACATTATAGTGAAAATGGCAAAGCTTAAAGTCAAAGAGAGAATCCTAAAAGCAGCAAGAGAAAGACAGAGGGTTACATAAAAGGGAACGCCCATAAGACTATCAAATGACTTTTCTACAGAAACATTGAAGGCCAGGAGGGAGTGGCAGGAGATACTCAAAGTGATGGAAAACAAAGGCCTACAACCTAGATTGCTTTATCCAGCAAGGCTATCATTTAAAGTTGATGGAGAGATAAAGAGCTTTCCAGAAAAAAATAAGCTAAAGGAATTTATTACCACCAAGCCAGCATTGCAAGAAATACTAAAAGGACTTCTGTAAATAGAAGAAAGATCAAAACAACCTAACTACAAATTTAAAAATGGCAATAACTATGTACCTATCAATAATCACTTTAAATGTAAACGGATTAAATGCTCCAATCAAGAGACATAGGGTGGCTGAGTGGATAAGAAAGCAAGACCCTTGTATATGCTGTATACAAAAGACTCACCTCAGAACAAAAGACACACACAGGCTGAAAGTGAAGGGTTGGAGTAAGATATTTCATGCAAATGGAAATGAGTAAAAAGCTGGAGTTGCAATACTTATATCTGACAAAATAGAGTTTAAAATGAAGAACATATTAAAAGATAAAGATGGGCAGTATATAATAATAATGGGATCAATCCGACAAGAGGACATAACCCTAGTAAACATCTATGCACCCAACATAGGAGCACCTAAATATATAAAACAGGTACTGACTGACATAAAGACAGAGATCAACAGTAACACTATCATAGTAGGGGACTTCAACACACCTCTGACAACAAGGGACAGGTCTTCCAGACAGAAAATCAATATGGAAACAACAGCCTTAAATGATACATTGGACCACTTGGATCTAATCGATATTTTCAGAACATTTCACCCCAATGCTGCAAAATACACGTTTTTCTCAAGCACACATGGAAGATTTTCCAAGATAGACCATATGTTAGGCCACAAAACAAGTCTTGATAAATTTAAGAAAATTGAAATCATACCAATTGTCTTCTCTGATCACAGTGCTATGAAATTAGAAATGAACTACAGGAAAAAAACTGGAAGACACACCAATTCATGGAGGCTGAATAACTTATTACTAAATAATGAATGGGTCAAGCAGGAGATCAAGGAAGAAATCAAAAGATATCTCGAGACAAACGAAAATGAAAACACGACAACCCAAAATCTATGGGATGCCGCGGAAGCAGTCCTAAGAGGGAAATTCATAGCTTTGCAGGCCTACCTAAAGAAACAAGAAACATCACTAATCAACAATTTATCTTCACACTTAAGGGATCTGGAAAAAGAACAGCAAAATAAGCCCAAAGGGAGCACAAGGAAGGAGATAATAAAGATCAGAGCAGAAATAAATGAAATAGAAACCAGAAAAACAATACAAAAGATCAATGAATCCAAGAGTTGGTTCTTAGAGAAGATACACAAAATTGACAAACCTTTAGCCAGACTCATTTAAAAAAAGAGAGAGAGGACCCAAATTAATAAAGTCAGAAATGAAAGAGGAGAAGTGACAACGGACACTGCAGAAATACAAAAAGTTTTAAGAAGTTACTATGAGCAACTATATGCCAACAAATTTGACAATTTGGAAGAAATGGACAATTTTCTAGAGGCGTACAACCTTCCAAGGCTAACTCAAGAAGAAACAGAAAACCTGAATAGACTGATTACCACCACGGAAATTGAATCAGCAATCAACAGTCTCCCAACAAACAAAAGTCCTGGACCAGATGGCTTTACAGGTGAATTTTACAAAACGTTCAAAAAAGAACTATCACCTATTCTCCTCAAGCTCTTCCAAAAAATCCAGAAGGAAGGAAGACTCCCAGACACTTTTTATGAAGCCACTATCACCCTGATCCCAAAAGCAGACAAAGATACCACAAAAAAAGAAAACTACAGGCCGATATCTCTAATGAACATGGATGCAAAAATCCTCAACAAAATATTAGCGAACAGAATTCAGCAATACATTAAAAAGATCATTCACCATGATCAAGTGGGATTCATCCCTGGTATGCAAGGGTGGTTCAACATCCGCAAATCAATTAATGTGATACACCACATAAACAAAATGAAAAATAAAAATCACATGATCATATCAATAGATGCAGAAAAAGCATTTGATAAAATCCAACAGCCATTTATGATAAAAAACCGTTAAGAAAGTGGGAATAGAGGGATCATATCTCAACATAATAAAGGCCATATACGACAAACCCACAGCTAACATCATACTCAATGGGGAAAAGCTAAAACCATTCCCCCCAAGATCAGGAACAAGGCAAGGTTGCCCACTATCTCCGCTTCTATTCAACATAGTGCTGGAAGTTCTAGCCACAGCAATCAGACAAGAAAAAGAAATAAAAGGCATCCAAATTGTTAAGGAGGAAGTAAAATTATCATTATATGCAGATGATATGATACTATATATAGAGCACCCTAAAGACTCCACTGAGAAGCTATTAGAACTGATGGATGAATTTAGTAAAGTAGCAGGATACAAAATTAATATTCAGAAATCAGTTGCATTTGTATATACCAATAATAAAACATCAGAAGGAGAAATTAAAAAAACAATCCCATTTACAATTGCTCCAAAGACTATAAAATACCTGGGAATAAATTTAACCAAAGAAGTAAAAGATCTGTACTCAGAAAATTATAAGACACTGAAAAAAGAAATGAAGGAAGATATAAATAGATGGAAACACATATCATGTTCATGGATAGGAAGAATTAATATAGTTAAAATGTCCATACTGCCTAAGGCAATATACATATTCAATGCATTTCCTATCAAACTGCCAACGTCGTTTTTCACAGAAATAGAACATATAATCCTAAAATTTATATGGGACCATAAAAGACCCTGAATAGCAAAGGCAATCTTGAGAAATAAGAACAAAGTGGGAGGTATAACAATACCTGACTTCAAATTATACTACAAGGCTACAGTAATCAAAACAGCATGGTACTGGCATAAAAACAGACACATAGATCAATGGAACAGAATAGAGAGTCCAGAAATAAATCCACGCCTATATGGCCATTTAATCTATGACAATGGAAGCAAGAATGTACGATGGAGTAATGACAGTCTATTCAATAAATGGTGCTGGGAAACCTGGACAGACACATGCAAAAAAATGAAGTTGGACCACCTCCTTACACCATATACAAAAATAAATTCAAAATGGCTTAAAGACTTAAATGTAAGATCTGAAACCATAAAATACCTAGAAGAAAATATAGGAAGAAACTTCTCAGACATTACCCGGAGTAAGATTTTTACTGATATATACCCTCGCTTGAGGGAACTAAGAGAAAAAATAAACATGTGGGATTACATCAAACTAAAAAGTTTTTTCACAACAAAGGAAACCATCAATAAAACAAAAAGGGATCCTACTGAATGGGGAAAGATATTTGTCAATGATATATCTGAGAAGGGGTTAATATCACAAATCTATAAAAACTCACTCAAATCCAAAAAAACAAACGACCCAATTAAAAAATGGGCAGAGGACTTGAAGAGACATTTTTCTAGAAAGGACATACAGATGGCAAACAGACATGAAGAAATGCTCGACCTCACTAACCATCAGAGAAATGCAAATGAAAACCACAAATGGCTATCATCAATAAATCAACAAACAACAAGTGCTGGCGCGGATGTGGAGAAAAGGGAACGCTTCTGCACTGTTGGTGGGATTGCAGATTGGTGCAGCCACTATGGGAAACAGTATGGAGGTATCTCAAAAATCTGAAAATGGAACTACCCTATGATCCAGTAATCCCACTCCTAGGTATCTATCCGGAGAAATCCAGAACTTCAATTCAAAAATCTCTATGCACTCCTATGTTTATTGCAGCACTATACACAATAGCTAAGACATGGAAACAACCAAAATGCCCATCGGTAGATGACTGGATTAAGAAACTGTGGTACATTTATACAATGGAGTATTATGCAGCCATAAGGAAGAAAGAAATCTTACCATTTGCAACAACATGGATGGATCTAGAGAACATTATGTTAAGTGAAATAAGTCAGACAGAGAAAGATAAGTTCCATATGATCTCACTTATTTGCGGATTCTAAAGAAAAGAATAAGTGAATGAACTAATCAGAAACTGTTTGGGAGACAATGAGGAAAAACTGAGGGTTGCTAGATGGGCGGGGGGAGTGGGGGGTGGGGGGGAAGGTGAGGGGATTGGAGGGCAGTCGGTGACCACAGGATGGCCACGGGGTTTGAAAATTAATCTGGGGAACGTAATTTGGTGGTTACCAGAGCGTAAGGGGGTTGGGGGGTGGGGGATGAGGGTGAGGGGGATCAAATGTACGGTGATGGAAGGGGAGCTGACTCTGGGTGGTGAACACACAGTGTGATTTATGGATGATGTGATTCAGAATTGCACAACTGAAATCTATGTAATTCTACTAACAATTGTCACCCCAATAAAAAAAAAAAAAAAAAAAAAAAAAAAAAAAGAAACTGTGGTACATTTATACAATGGAGTATTACGCAGCCATAAAGAAGAAAGAAATCTTACCATTTGCAACAACATGGATGGACCTAGAGAACATTATATTAAGTGAAATAAGACAGACAGAGGACGATAAGTACCATATGATCTCACTTATATGCAGAATCTAAAGAAAAGAATAAGTGAATGAACTAATCAGAAACAGTTTTGGAGACAGAGGAAAAACTGAGGGTTGCTAGATGGGCGGGGGGGTGGGGGTAAGGGGGAAGGTGAGGGGATTAGAAAACTATCAGTAACCACAAGATGGCCACGGGGTTTTGAAAATTAATCTGGGGAACGTAATTTAGTGGTTACCAGAGGGTAAGGGGGTTGGGGGGTGGGAGATGAGGGTAAGGGGGATCAAATATATGGTGATGGAAGGAGAACTGACTCTGGGTGGTGAACACACAATGTAATTTATAGATGATGTGATACAGAATTGTACACCTGAAATCTATGTAATTTTACTAACAATTGTCACTCCAATAAATTTAAAAAATTGAAAAATCATGGGGATGTTATATACAACATGGTGATCGTAGTTAATAATTTTGTATTGATAGTTGATAGTTTCTGAGAGAGTAAATCTTAAAAGTCCTCATCACAAGAAAAAAAATTAGTAACTATGTAAGGTGATGGATGTTAACTAGACTTATTGTGCTGATCGTGTCATAATTACACAAATATCGAATGATAATGTTGTTTACCTGAAACTAAGATAATGTTATATGTCATTTATACCTCAATTTTGAAAAAAAATAATAAAGAGAAAAAAAGGTCTATTTGAAGAAAAAGAAACTAATAAAAAATATATATTACAAAAAAAAAGGAAAAACAAGTGCAAAAACCTCAGTTACTTTTGTACCAACCTAATACTATCGAATACATTTCCAGGAAGAGGTGTGTATCATCTTTGTTAGTACTAGGATTAGTTCAAATTCAACAAGGTGAATTTATCGTTTAGAAAATTAATGGTTTCAGTTTCTTTCCAACCAAAATCTTCAGTAGTTTAAAAGTTACTCTGTAGAACTGAACCTGTACAGTGAAAGAAAGCTGCTTCTGTGACTTTACGGGAAAATCATTTCTCTCTCAGAGTAGAAGTCAGTTTGCAAATTAATGAGGTAGAGGCAAAATAGAGAATTGCATTGTAAGAGAGTGACTCACAATGTTTTGACTTTTTATAATATATCTTTCCTGACAGAAAAAAAAAGACATAGGGTGTCTGAGTGGATAAGAAAACAAGACCATTGCATATGCTGTATACAAGAGACTCACCTCAGATCAATAGACACACACAGGCGAAAGTGAAGGGTTGGAGTAAGATATTTCATGCAAGTGGAAATGAGAAAAAAGGTGGACTAACAATATTTTCTCTGACAAAATAGACTTTAAAATGAAGAGTATATTAAAAGACAAAGATGGGCACTACATAATAACAAAGGGATCGATCCGACAAGAGGACATAACCCTAGTAAACATCTATGCACCCAACATAGGAGCACCTAAATATATAAAACAGATATTGACTGACATAAAGACAGAGATCAACAGTAACACTATCATAGTAGGGGACATTAGCACACCTCTGACAACAAGGGACAGGTCCTCCAGACGGAAAATAAATATGGAAACAGTAGGCTTAAATGACACATTGGACTAGTAAGATTTAATCGACATTTTCAGAGCATTTCACCCCAAAGCTGCAGAATATACATTCTTCTCAAGCGCACATGGAACATTTTCCAAGATAGACCACATGTTAGGCCACAAAACAAGTCTCAATAAATGTAAGAAAATTGAAATCATACCAAGTGTCTTATCTGACCACAGTGCTATGAAATTAGAAATCAACTACAGGGAAAAAAATTGGAAGACACAGAAATACATGGAGGCTGAATAACATGTAACTAAATAATGAATGGGTCAACAATGAGATCAAGGAAGAAATCAAAAGATATCTTGAGACAAACGAAAATGAAAACACAACGACCCAAAATCTATGGGATGCAGTCCTTAGAGGGAAATTCATAGCAATGCAGGCCTTCCTAAAGAAAGAAGAAAAACCACAAATAAACAGGTTAGCCTTACACTTAAAGGATCGAGAAAAATAACAGCAAAATAAGCCCAAAGGGAGTACAAGGAAGGAGATAATAAAGATCAGAGTGGAAATAAATGAAATAGAAACCAGAAAAACAATACAAAATATCAATGAATCCAAGAGCTGGTTCTTAGAGAAGATAAACAAAATCGACAAACCTTTAGCCAGACTCATCAAAAAATAAGAGAGAGAGGATCCAAATTAATGAAATCAGAAATGAAAGAGGAGAAGTGACGACACCACAGAAATACCACAAATCTTTAAAAATTACCATGAGACACTATACACCAACAAATTAGACAATCTGGAAGAAATGGATAATTTTCTAGAAGCATACAACCTTCCAAGGTCAACTCAAGAAGAAACAGAAAACCTGAATAGACTGATTACTACCAGGGAAATTGAATCAGTAATCAACAAGCTCCCAAGAAATAAAAGTCCTGGACCAGATGGCTTTGCAAGTGAATTTTACCAAACATTCAAAAAAGAATTATCACCTATTCTCCTCAAGCTATTACAAAAAAATCTAGAAGGAGGGAAGGCTCCCAAACTCTTTTTACAAGGCCACTATCAAGCTGATCCAAAAATCAGACAAAGACATAAAAAAAAAAAAAAAACAATACTACAGGCCAATATCCCCAATGAACATAGATGCAAAAATCCCCAACAAAATAGTAGCAAACTGAATTCAGCAATACGTTAAAAAGATCATACACCACGATCTTCAAGAGGGATTCATTCCTGATATGCAAGGGTGGTTCAACATCCACTAATCAATTAATGTGATACACCACATTAGCAAAATGAAAAATAAAAATCGTATGATCATATCAATAGATGTAGAAAAAGCATGTGACAAAATCCAGCAGCCATTTATGACAAAAGCTCTTAAGAATGTGGGAATAGAGGGATCACATCTCAACATAGTAAAGACCATATATGATAAACCCACAGCTAACATCATACTCAATGGGGAAAAGCTAAAATCATTCCCCATAAGATCAGGAATAAGGCAAGGATGCCCATTTACTCCACTTGTATTCAAAATAGTTCTGGAAGTTCTAGCCATAGCAATCAGACAAGAAAAAGAAATAAAAGGCATCCAAATTGGCAAGGAGGAAGTAAAATTGTCATTCTATGTAGAGGACATGATACTATATAGAGAGAACCCTAAAGACTACACACACACACACACACACACACAAAAAAAACACAAAACATTAGAATTGATAAATGAATTTAGTAAAGTAGCAGGATACAAAATTAATATTCAGAAATCAGTTGCATTTGTATATACCAATAATAACCTATCAGAAGGAGAAATTAAGAAACCAATCCCATTTACAATTGCTTCAAAACTATAAAATACTTAGGAGTAAATTTAACCAAAGAAGTAAAAGACCTGTACTCAAAAAGTTATAAGACACTGAAGAGAGAAACTAAAGAAGATACAAATAGATGGAAACACATACCATGTTCCTGGATAGGAAGAATTAATAGTTAAAATGTTCATACTGCCTAATGCAATATACAGATTCAATGCAATTCCTATCAAACTACCAAGGACATTTTTCACAGAAATAGGACATATAATCCTAAAATTTATATGGAACCATAAAAGACCCCGGATAGCCATGGCAATCTTGAGAAATAAGAACAAAGTAGGAGGTATCACGATACCTGACATCAAATTATACTACAAGTCTATAGTAATCAAAACAGTATGGTACTGGCATAAAAACAGACACATAGATCAAAGAAACAGAATAGAGAGCCCAGAAATAAATCGATGCCTATATGGTCATTTAATCTACAACAATGTGAGCAAGAACTTATGTTGGGATAAAGACAGTCTATTCAATAAATGGTGCTGGGAATCCTGGACAGACACATGCAAAAAAATGAAGCTGGACCACCTCCTTAAACCATATACAAGAATAAATTCAAAATGGATTAAAGACTTAAATGTAAGATCTGTAGCTATAAAACTCCTAGAAGATAATATAGGAAGAAAGTTTGCAGACATTACTTGGAGTGATATTTTTACTGATATATCCCCTCAGGCAAGGGAAGTTAGAGAAAAAATAAACATATGGGATTACGTCAAACTAAAAAGTTTTTTCACAGCTAAGGAAAACATCAATAAAACAAAAAGGGAGCCTACTGAATGGGGAAAGATATTTGTCAATGATATATCTGAGAAGGGGTTAATATCCAAAATTCATAAAAAACTCATTCAACTCAACACCTAAAAAACAAACAACCCAATTAAAAAATGGGCAGAGGACATGAAGAGACATTTTTCTAACGAGGACATACAGATGGCCAACAGATATATGAAAAAATGTTCAACCTCACTAATCATTAGAGAAATGCAAATGAAAACCAGAATTGGATACCACTTCATTCCAGTCAGAATGGCTATCATCAATAAATCAACAAACAACAAGTGCTGGCAAGGACATGGAGAAAAGGGATTGTACATTGGTGCAGCAGCTATGGAAAACAGTATGAAGGTATCTCAAAAAATTGAAAATGGAACTACCTTAAGACCGAGCAATTCCACTCTTGGGTATCTATCCAGAGAATTCCAAAATGCTAATTCGAAAAAATCTATGCACCCCTAATTTTATTGCAGTGCTTCACAATAGCCAAGACATGGAGACAACCGAAATGCCCATCAGTAGATGACTGGATTAAGAAGACTGGATTTATAAATGGAGTATTATGCAGCCATAAAGAAGAATGAAATCTTACCATTTGCAACAATATGGATGGACCTAGAGAACATTATGCTAAGTGAAATAAGTCAGACAGAAAAAGACAAATACCATATGATCTCACTTATATGTGGAATCTAAAGAATACAATAAATGAACAAAGTACCAGAAACAGTCTCAGAGACATAGAGGGAAAACCTGAGGGTTGCTAAATGGGACAGGAGGTGGGGATAAGGGAGAAGGTGAGGGCATTAGAAAGTACAATCTGTAACCACAAGATTGCCACAGGGATACAAAAGTCAATTTGGGGAATATAATCAATCATGTTGTTAAGATTCTGTAGGGTATCCGATGGACACTTTTCTTATTAGGGAGACCACTTCAGGGATGCTGTAGATGCCTGATCACTGCACCGTACACCTGAAGCTGAAGCTGAATAGAATGAATGTCAATATAATTTAATATATGGATATATAGTCAGAAGAAGTGGAGTACAGCATAAGGAATAGAGATAGTGGAAATGTAATGGCTATATGCAATGTCAGAGGGGTAGTAGATTGGGGGAGGGAGGTTATCACCTTGCGAGGAGTATAAATTATAAATGTATAACTATTACAGTGTTTTGTACACATGAAACTAATAAAAAGTTCTTATTAATACAACCTGAACCTGGAAGGAAAAAAATGGACAGAGGACCTGAAGAGACATTTCTCCAAAGAGGACATACAAATGGCCAATAGACATGAAAAGAATATCCAACATCACTAATCATCAGAAAAATGCAAATCAAAACCGCAATGAGATATCACCTCACCCCGGTTAGAATGGCTATCATCAACAAGACAAATAGTAACAAGTGTTGGAGAGACTGTGGAGAAAAAGGAACCCTCCTACACTGTTGGTGGGAATGCAGAATGGTGCAGCCGCTATGGAAGGCAGTGTGGAGGTTCCTTAAAAAATTACGAATAGAATTACCGTATGTCCCAGCAATCCCTCTCCTGGTTATCTACCAAAAAAATCTGAAAACATTTATTCATAAAGATTTATGTGCTCCAGTGTTCACTGCAGCTTTATTTACAGTGGCCAAGACATCGGAACAACCAAAATGTCCTTCGATAGATGATTGGATAAAGAAGTTGTGGTATATATTCAAAAGGGAATACTATTCGGTCGTAAGAAAAGATGAAATTGTGCCATTTGTGACAACATGGATGGATCTTGAGAGTATAATGCTAAGCAAAATAAGTCAGACAGAAAAAGTAGAGAACCATAAGATTTCACTGGTATGTGGTATATAAAACTGAAACCAAAAACAAATAAAAGACATACAAATGAAGAAACAAAATCTCATAGACACAGACAATAATAGTTTCATGGTTACCAGAGGGTAAGGGGGGAGAGGGTGGTGTATGAGGGTAAAGGGGATCAAATATATGGTGATGGAAAGAGAACTGACTCTGGGTGGTGAACATACTATGTGATATATAGATGATGTATTACAGAATTGTACACCTGAAATCTATGTAACTTTACTGACAATTGTCACCCCATAAACGTCAGTTAAAAAAAAGAAAGTTGCTAAAAGTTCTCAGCACAAGGAAAAAATGTGTAACTGTGTGGTAATGGATGTTAACTAGACTTATTGTGGTGATCATTTCACAATATATTCAAATATGGGTCATTATGTTGTACACCTGAAACTAATATATGTCAATTATAAACTACATGTCAACTACATCTCAATAAAAAATAAATTTAAAAAGATGGTAATACATAGGCACCAAAATGGTGGAAATCAATGCTCCGTAAATAGCAGCCACCCCTAGGTGATTGCACTGCGGTGATTCCAGAATGTCTATAAAGGAAGGTTTAGAAGCCATTCAAAGGGCGGCTAGGAACTTTGTCTTGAAACTGTAAGTTGTCTTTGCATACCAGGCAGTTTTTCCTTAAATTACATGTGTACTTGGAATGACTTTGGGGATGCTGATGGAGATTATGCTGAAGCCTCCAAGCCACCCTCTGGTGCCAACATAAATGATTTTTTTTTACTGTTGTATTTGTCTGGTTTTCTAAATGTTTTACAATGAGCATGCATTACTTTTTACATCAGAACAAGGTTAAAGAAAATTTTATTGCATAAAAGAAAGAAACATCTGTGTGTTATAATGAATGGACACAGTGTCGTGCTCAGACATGTAACCGGGCCCACTCCACCCCGCTCCCTTGCATCCCAGGCCTTCTCCGTCCCTTGCATCTGCAAGCTTCTCTCTACCTTCTGGCACGTCAGACCAGCAGCCACCAGGCAGCCTTGGGGCTCCCTGGCTAGTCAAGGTCCCATCTTGACTGTGGGCCTCAGGACTCCACTGGGCCTGGCATTCTAAGCCATGTCCATGCACAAAGCACACTTGCAATGGCCTTTTGGCACCATGGGCCACCCCTCTACCTGTAACAGTGGCTGGCCCTGGCTCTGAAAAGCAGGGATCATTTATGGATTGTAGCAGTGTCCAGCAGATGGCAGAGGAGAATGACTGTTACAAGTTGTAAAACTGGTATTTAAAACTGCACTTACTTTTTCGGTTTCATGATCATTTCTTTATTTTGAAGAATTTGATGGACTAGTCTCTTCAAATTTCTTGTGGCCTAAAATGTCAACAACAACCATAAACCATTTTTTTTTCAGGACTGGATTGAAATTGACTAAAGGTCATGGAGGTTTCAGTCCTATCTTTCATTGCTGAAAGCTGTTGAGTTAGCTCTTCTCTAGAGAAAGGTGAACTGGAAGGATGGATGAAACAGCTGGAGGAGAGGGAGGCACAGATGTGAATGGGAGGGAAAAGAATGACCCCTGGCCAGACAGTTGGAGAGGAAGTGGAAAGAAAGGAGACCAAAAGGCTTATTATGGGTTGAATTGTGTGTCCCCCCTAGCTTCTGGTGGTTTGCTGGCAAACTTAATTGTTCCTTGGCTTATAGATGCATCACCCAGATTGATCTCTACCTGCATCTTCAGATGACACTCTCCATGTGTGTGTCTCTGTGTCCATAGTTCCTCTTTTTATAAGGACTCCAGTCATATGGGATTAGGGCCCACCCTACTCCAATATGACCTCATCATACTTAACTAATTACATGTACAATGACCCTATTTCCAAATAAGGTCGCATTCACAGATACTAGAGTTTAGGACTATAACAAGGTGTTGGCAGGGTTGGTTCTTTCTGATGGCCAAAACCTGCTAGAAAGCAGAGCGCATGCCACACCTAGGGGAGGGCTTATCATCTCCAGCCAGATGGTACTGGAGACACCATCAGTAGGTCAGTGATCACTTCAGCCTCCCCGCCACACCTGGAGTGTCCCCAAGAACACATGGCAAGTATCTGCAGTCAGAGGGCTGCATTTTCTGACCCGGGCTCCTTAGAACACTTTTTCAATTACACCAGACAAGCCTTGTGCTTTAACCCACAAGGTCATATGAGGCTCTGGCCATACACTCACAGGCTCTGGTGTGGAAGGGAGAGAGAGTAGAACAGTAGGTAGGTTCTTTCTAACATTCTATGGTGGCCAGGCCCACTGGCTGGCTAGCAACATGCCCACCATTGGGAACCCAATTGTGAGACACACCCCACCCCTCCTATTTTCTGGGTATGTCCACAAGAAGGTTGGGGCTGGGAGGTTCCTCAAACATAACTACCTTTATTTGTAGGCGGTATCTATCAAATATGGAAGGCTGCGGATTTTGGAGACTCTGACCCGTTCCACCTGGAGCATCTTCCTAAGTCCTGCCAAGAATGCAGACCTCAGGATCTAGTTGTTCCATTCTTCGGATGTCATCTTGGGCCACTTCTCTACCAGCAGGTCCACCAAACACATGTGTTGTTCTGATCCTTAATTGCTGAGAAGTGCCATTAACACTCCTGATGGATGGCCACCAGCAGAGGGAGAGGACCCCTGTGCCTTGCCAGAGGAGTAATCAGGAAAGATAAGCTTTCCCAGGGTCTAAAAACCAGTCTCCCATCTCACCTCAGCCTGCAGTGTGCTGTGTGAGCACTGGGAGGCACTGTTGGGTCACAAGAAGTTTCAAGAAGCCAGGCCACTGTTCCAGCCCCAGTAATCTGGGGGTGAGAAAGACCCTGGGGAAGCCTGTGGTGTTCTGGGAATGTTTGGGATTTTCCTACATGGTAGCAAGGATCTGTCCTAATCAGCCATGAAGTTCTGGGCTGGGCACCTCATGCTAGCTGTTTCAAAGAGTGGTGCAGAGAGGAAAAGAACAGAGGCTTAAAAGGGTGCTAGCTTGATTCCAGGCACCAGACCCTGGCTGGTTAGCCGGACCAAATAAGGGGTGAGACCAAAATGCAGAACCAAGCAGGTGTGGAACTGAGAGGAACCAAGCAGGAGGCAGGCCAGAGTGGGGCAGGAGGTAGGGGTGAAGGGCGGGGCAGGGTTCTGGACAATGTCTTGGCTCCTGGGTTTAGAGGTTCTCTGGGAGGTTTTAGGAAGGACTCTTGACCTCAATGTGTGCGGTGGTTGGGCAGTTAGAGGACCCAACACAGAGAAAGCCCAAACTGGAGCTTGGGTGTTATGTTTGACAACTCTCTCTCTCACCTTCCCTCATCTACATCATTTCCAACCCAAATTTTTCCATTTGTATTTCCTGAATACCCCTTGAATTTTTCCACTTCTATACAATGCTAGTACTTCCACCCTAGTCCAAGCCTCCATCATCTCTCCTTGATGACTCTAAAATAGGGTTGCCAGGTAACATATGGGTTACCCAGTTAAAATTTGAGTTTCAAATACACAAAGAACAATTTTTAGTACATCCCATATAATATTTGGGATACACTTATACTAAAAATTGTTCTCTATCTGAAATGCCAATTTCAGTGGGCATCCTGTTTGTTTTTCTTTCTTTTGTTTTGTTTTGTTTCTAAATCTGGCAATCCTCCCAAGAGCCTCTTCAGCCTTCCACCTCTATAATCCATTCTCTGCAAAGCAGCCAGAATGAACTCACAGAAATTCACATCTAACCATGTCACTCAAAGCCCTTCAAAGATTGCCTACCATGCATGGATCAGGTTCAAACGCTCCTTGTGGCACACAAGTCCCTCCATGCCTTGACCACCAGCAAGCTCTCAACTTCTTCTCCCACTGTCCCCCAAACCCATACTATAGCCCCAGCTTGAAAAGTGTCCTGTAGTCCCTTACAGGTACCCGCATGCCTTCACGCACACCCACCTGTGTCCTGAAGGCCCTTCCCCCAGCCATCTAAAGAATTCAAAGTCAGTCATCAAACTCAACCATCACTTCTTGCCAAGCTCTTCCCAACACACCCCTTGCCTCCCTCAAGCCAAGCTCACTGCCCTTGTGCCACATAATGATCTTTAACAAAGCAATTATTTAACTATATCAAAATGATCTCTTTGTGTGTCTGTCTGCCCTGCTTGACTCCAGCCCCCTTCAAGGAGGGGCCCTAGTGTTATATAACTTTGTACCCACAGTGTACTGTAGTACAGAGCCTGGCCTGGAGTGGAACACTCAATAAATATGTAAGGCATAAAGGAATATGTGAATGAATTGATGAGCATAAGTGATTTTAAATTTCCAGAAACCTAAATGGATCACTAACAGTGACTGCAGGGGACAGAATAACCTCAATTTTGTTTGGCTTATTGGGGGAGTGGTACAGAAAGCTGCCTCTCTGGCGCTTGGCTCCCTTCTCCAGTTCCAAGGAGAGTTTTTGTTGGTGTTTTGTTTTGTTTTTAAATCATGGAAACACAAAACAGGAAAGGAAATTAAGAGCCCATACAAACCAGCCCTCTGCCTTCAGGTAGTTAAAAAACTATTTTAGTTTCCATTTCATACCTGCTTTCAGGTAGTTAAAAACATCCTTTGGTTTGTTACAGATCAACCACAGAGACGTTAGGAAACTTGCTCCAAGTTACACAGCAAGTGAATGGTATAAGGACACTCTGCCATGTATTAGCTGTGCAACTTTGGATAAGCCACTTCTCTCTGAACCTCAGTTTCTTCAGCTTTTAAGTAGGGATGATAACACCTCACTCAGGATCTGAGTGAGTCAGATGAGACAGCATGCAAGAAATGTGAGCTAGCAGAGGACTTGGTAGGTAGAGGTATACAATCAAAGTTGGTATAGCTACTGTTAATAGCAGGCATTACTAAGGGAAAGGGGAGTCAGGGAAGGTTTCCTGGAGGAGATAAGGCTTGAGCTTGACTTTGAAGGAGAAGAATTTGGAAGGTCAGATGGAAGAAAGTGCTTGTAGGTAAGTCTTGCCAAACATTAAAAAAAAAAAATGGGCAGGCCCCAAAGTTCACTTCCATCCTCTCTCATGGATGGTCTAAAGAGATGGTCATACAGGTGGCCTGGCCCAAGAGAGGCATATCAGTGAAAAATCACAAGGAAACTGAAGTGCTGAGATGGCCCTCCTGTTCCTGAAGAAATTCAAACCTCCTCATGGCCATGGGAGGGCTAACCCTGGGCCAACCTGTGTGGTCTTCTTCTAATTTGTGACTCAGGGTGGTCCACAGAGGCCCCAGCCCTGTGGCTCCATCCCTCCCCTGAGAAATCCCTCCCCTGGGGTATTTAAGGGAAAATCTGGATTCCTCCAGAGGCCAGTGATGTTCCAGGGGTCTGCATGGAGTCTTCCCTCAGGCAATGTGGCTCTCCATCATGGTCACCAACCCAGGAGCAGCATGGCAGTAATGTGGAAAGAATGCAAAGCCATAGAGATTGTGATCAGTAAGCAAGGGATATTGTGATCCTAAGCAAGCACAAGTTTCAGAATAATTATCTAAAGCAAGGAACTGGACAGAGGACATTTCAAGCTCAAACCGCAAGGAGGGGTTTTTCCAATTGTTAAGCACTAGGGCAGGGAGAGGCAAGGCTAGGGACATTGCAAGGACTCTTTTCTGGGGGTCCCAACCGGGCACTGTTTCAATCTTAGAGACTTTCCTTCTTCAGCAAGGCTCAGCCCAGAAGAGAATGGTGGCAGAGATTGTGCTCAACATGTATCCATTTGTTCCCCTATATTTCCCAGCCTCCCTTGCATTTGAGTTTGGGGCACATGACTAATTCTAACCAAGGGAGAGTCGTCAGAAGTAATGTGCACCATTTATGAGCTGAGGCAGTTAAGAACTGGTGAATTGCGTCCCCACTCCTCAAATGCACATGTTGAGACCCTAAGCTCCAGTGTGGCAGTTATTAGATCTTCTTTGAAGGTTTGGTAGAATTCACTACTGAAGCCATCTGGTCCTAGGATTTTCCTTCTGGGAAGGTTTCAGATGATTGATTCATATTCCTTACTGGTGATCGATCCTTTTAGATTTTCCAATTCTTCATGGTTCAGCCTTGGAAGGCTATATGTTTCGAAGAACTTGTCCATTTCTTCTAGGTTATTGAATTTGGTGGCATATACTCCTTCAGAGTATTCTTGGATGATCCTTTGTATTTCTGTGGCATCCGTGATAACTTCCCCTCTTTCATTTCTAATTTTGTTTATTAATGTCTTTTCTTTTTTTATCTTAGTGAATCTAGCCATGGGTTTGTAAATTTTATTAATCTTTTCAAAGAACCAACTCTTTGTCACATTAATTTTTTCTATTGTCTTTTTGTTCTCTATTTCATTTAGTTCTGCTCTGATTTTTAATAATTCCTTTCTTCTGCTGACCTTGGGTTTCATTTGTTCTTCTTTTTCTAGTTCTTTAAGGTATAACGTGAGGCTATTTCTCTGGGATTTTTCTTGTTTCTTAAGATAGGCCTGCAATGATATAAATTTCCCTCTGAAAACTGCTTTTGCTGCATCCCAAGAGGTTTGGTAGGATTTTTTAAATTCTCATTTGTTTCTTTGTATCTTTTGATCTCTTCTCATTTCTTCTTTGACCTGGTCGCTCTTTAAAAGTATGTTGTTTAATCTCCACATATTTGTGGTTTTTCCTGCTTTCTTTTTGCAGTTGATATCCAATTTCAAAGCCTTGTGATCAAAGAATATGCTTGGGATGATTTCAATTTTCTTAAATTTGCTGAGGCTGATTTTATGTCCCAATATATGGTCTATCCTTGAGAATAATCTATGTACACTAGAAAAAAATGTAGAGTATGAAGTTCTAGGATAAAGTGCTCTATAAATGTCAATTATGTCCATTTCATCTAATGTGTCATTTAGGGCTGCTATTTCTTTATTTATTTTCTGTTTGGATGATCTATCCATAGCTTTCAATGATGTACTTAGGTCCCCTACTGTAATTGTGTTTTGGTCAATTTCTCCCTTTAGTTCTGTTAGTAGTTGCTTGGTATATTTCGGTGCTCCCTGATTGGGGGCATAAATATTGATGACTGTTATATGTTCCTGTAGTATAGTCCCCTTTATTATTATGAAATGTCCTTTTTTGTCTCTTGTTACATTTTTTATCCTGAAGTCTGTTTCATCTGATATCAGCATGGATACACCTGATTTTCTCTGGACATCATTTGCTTGGAGTGTCAATTTCCACCCTTTCACTTTGACTGTGTGTTTGTCCTTGTAGCTGAGATGTGCCTCTTGGATGTAGCGTATGGTAGGGTTTAGTTTTTTGATCCAATCTGTTACTCTGTGCCTTTTAATTGGTGAGTTCAGTCCACTTACATTTAGGGTGGTTATTGATATGTAAAGATTGCCTATCATTCTATCTTTGGTTTTCTGGTAAGACTGTGTCTCCATTGTTTCTTTGCCTTTTTGTCGTTGTCTATTATTCCTGAGTGGTGGGGTTCTATGATTTTCCCATCTGTTTCTTCCTTCGTGGCATTACATATTTCAGTTCTGAATTTTTTTTTGAGTGCTTACCATTAAGTTTATATAAAAGAAAGTTTCATATGTAGAGTATTCCTTTTTTTTTTTCAGCATGTAAGCTTTTTCCATTTCTATATTCCTGTTCAGGCCTTTACTCTCCCTCCTTTTATATTTTGGTTGTCACAAATTATCCCTATTCATGCTGGTCGAATACCCTCCTTCAGTATTTCTTGTAGTGCAGGTCATGTGTTAGAAAATTCCCTCAGCTTCTGTATGTCTGGAAAGTTCTTTATTCCTCCTTCATATATCTAAAGGATATCATTCCTGGGTATTTGTTCTTGGCTCATAATTTCTCTCTTTCAATAGTTGAATATTTGACTCCACTCCCTCCTGGCTTGTAGAGTTTCTGCTGAAAAATCTGATGATAATCTAATGGGCTTTTCTTTGTAGGCTACCATCTTCTTGTCCCTGGCTGCCTTGAGGATTCTTTCTTTGTCATTAATTTTTGACAGCTTCAATATAATGTGCCTTGGAGAAGGCCTGTTGGGATTGAAGTAATTAGGTGTTCTATTTGCTTCTTGGATTTGAGGATCCAGTTCTTTCCACAAGTTTGGGAAGTTGTTGTCAACTATGTGTTTCAATATACTCTCTGTTCCATTCTCTCTTTCTTGTCCTTCTGGTATGCCCATTATTCTTATATTGTTCTTTCTGATGGAGTCAGAAAGTTCTTGGAGAATTCTTTCATTTCTTTTACGTCTCAAATCACTTTCTTCTTCCATCCGTGTCATTTCCAGATTTCTATCTTCAATGTCACTGATTCTTTCCTCCATCTGGTCAACTCTACTACCTAAGCTCGCTATTTCATTCTTCGTTTCTTTTACTGAGTTCTTAATCTCCAGAAATTCTATTTGGTTCTTTTTTAAAATTTCAATCTCTTGGTAAAATGTTCATTTTGTTATTTGGTTGTGTTTCTGAGTTTATTAAACTGTCTGTGTTTTCTTGCATCTCGCTGAGTTTTTTCAGAACTGCAATCTTGAATTCTCTGTAGTTTAAGTCATATATTTCCATGTCCTTAAGTTCATTTTCTGTAGACTTTTCATTTTCTTCCTGAGCTCTCTTGTTATCTTGGTTGTTCATGGCAATTACTGATTTATTATTTCTCTTCCTAGACATTTGTTGGAGTGGGTTCTGCAACAGGTTGATAGAAAGAGGTCTTTCTTTTGTTTTCCAGTAGGTGTTGGTAGAATATTTTATTTTCTCTCTGACTGCAGCCTTTTATTCTCTCTCACACTCCTGTGTTATATTTTTTCTGCACTATTTTGGCTTCTTTCACAATGGGGGGGATTCCTTGGAAGGAGGACTTCTCCTCTGTGATCAGTTCGCCTGGGTCATAGGGTGCCGCCTCTGTGGGGTGATGTGGAGAGGTTCTGAAGTTCCCAAGCTCTTCCTGCACCAGATTCAGAGCCTGTGTGTTTCAGCAGCTCTGTTTATTCCTTCAGGGATCCACCAACATAGGTGGCGACAGGGATGGAGTGGGCTGTGAGAAGTGGCTCAGAGCAATGGCGGTGACCACTACCACCAGCCAGTCCTGTTTCCACGGCTTCATCCCCTTTGCTGGAACTAGTTGGGCTGTAAGTCCGTGTCTGCGCACACAATTCTCAGAACTGCAAATATTCTGTTCTTTTGATCTGATATTGTGACTGTTTCCCTTCTAGCACTGTGAGGGTGAGGGTGGTGAGAGCTCTGGAAGGGTAGGGGGGTGGCAGCAAGGCTCAATGCCTAAGGCTTCCATTCTCTGCTTGGTAGTGAGGGCTTAAACCACTGTTTTCAGCATTCTTCCCTCAGTCTTTGCTCCGAGGTCTCTGCTGTGAGCATTGGGTTCAGCTGTGTTATGTGCTGTCCCCTCAGCCCTGCGGGCCGTAAACGGAGCCCTAGCAGTCCGAGTTCTTCCCTCTCCCACAGCTGAGGTAGTTCCAAATGCAGCGAGCTCTGAGCATGAGCTAGGTCTGCATCCTCTACCCACGCATCCCAGTCTCGGCCCTTCTCCCTTCCCTCCTCCCCTGCTCGCACAATTTGCCCACCTTTAGATGATTTCAGTAGTGCCCCTCTTAGTCTTGCCTGTATGCTGTGCAGGGAGTCCTTTTTGGAGTTATAGTTCTTCAATTTGTTGTAAATTCCTGGGGAGATTTCAAGAGGCTCACCTCACACCGCCATTTTTACGAGGTCAGTCATTTATATTTTGTATTGTTTTTTTGGTCTCTATTTCATCTATTCCTGCTCTGATCTTTATTATCTCCTTCCTTGTACTCCCTTTGGGCTTATTTTGCTGTTCTTTTTCCAGATCACTTAAGAGTAAGGATAAACTGTTGATCTGTGATTTATCTTGTTTCTTTAGGTAGGCCTGAATTTCCCTCTTACGATTGCTTTTGCTGCATTCCATAGATTTTGGGTCATTTTGTTTTCATTTTTGTTTGTCTCGAGGTATCTTTTGATTTCTTCCTTAATGGCATTGTTGACCCATTCATTATTTAGTAACATGTTATTTCATGTCCATGTTATTTTAGTCTCCATGTATTTCAGTGTCCTCCAGTTTTTTTCTTGCGATTGATTTCTAATTTCATAGCACTGTGGTTAGAGAAGACACTACATATCATTTCAGTTTCTTAAATTTATTGAGACTTGTTTTGTGGCCTAACGTGATCTATCTTGGAAAATGTTCCATGTGCACTTGAGAAGAATGTGTATTCTGCAGCTTAGGGGTGAAATGCTCTGAAAATGTCAATTAAATCCAACTGGTCCAATGTGTCACTTAAGGTCACTGTTTTCATATTGGTTTTCCATCGGGAGGACATGTCCCTTGTTGTCGGTGGTGTGTTGAAGTCCCCTAGTATGATAGTGTTACTGTTGATCTCTGTCTTTATGTCAGTCAATATCTGTTTTATATATTTAGGTGCTCCTATGTTGGGTGCATGGATGTTTACTAGGGTTATGTCCTCTTGTCGGATCGATCCCTTTGTTATTATGTAGTGCCCATCTTTGTCTTTTAATATATTCTTCATTTTAAAGTCTATTTTTTCAGAGATAATATTGTTAGTCCAGCTTTTTTTCTCATTTCCACTTGCGTGAAATATCTTACTCCAACCCTTCACTTTCAGCCTGTGTGTGTCTTGATCTCTGCACTATTTTGTATACAGTCTCTTGTATACAGCATATGCAGTGGTCTTGTTTTCTTATCCACTCAGCCACCCTATGTCTTTTGATTGGAACATTTAATCTAGTTACATTTAAAGTGATTATTGTTAGGTATGTAGTTATTGCCTTTTTGTTATTTGTATTTCTGGTCTTCATTAGTTAGATTGTTTTCATCTTTCTTCTGCTTATAGAAGACCTTTCAACGTTTCCTGCATTGCTGGCTTGGTGGTAATGAATTCCTTTAGCTCATTCTTTTCTGGGAAGCTCTTTATCACTTCTTCAATTTTAAATGATACTCTTGCTGGACAAAGCAATCTAGGTTGTATGCTTTTGTTTTTCATCACTTTGAGTACCTCCTGCCACTCCCTTTTCGCCTGCAAAGTTTCTGTAGAAAAGTCGTTGTATTGTCTTATAAGAGTTCCCTTGTATGTAACCCACTGTCTTTCTCTTGCTGGTTTTATGATTCTCTCTTTGTTTAACTTTTACCATTTTAACTATGATGTGTCTTGGTATGGGCCTTTTTGAGTTCATCTTGGTTGGAACACTCTGTACTTCCTGGGCTTGTATGTCGCTATCCTTCACCAGGTTAGGGAAGTTTTCAGTCATTATTATTTCAAATATGTTCTCGATCCCTTGCTTTCTCTCCTCACCTTCTGGTATTCCTATGATGCACATGTTATACGCTTGATGTTAAGGTCCCTTAAACTTTTTTCTTTGTTTGTTTTTTCTTTTTTTCTTTTCCTTTTTTTTTTTTTTTTTTTTGTTCTGCTTGGGCGATATCTGCTAATTTGTATTCTAAGTCACTAATTTGATCCTCTGCCTTATTTAATCTGCTGGTAATTCCTTCAAGTGTGTTCTTCATTTCAGTTATTGTATTCTTTTGCTCTAACTGGTTGTTCTTTATGATTTCTCTATCCTTCTATGTTGTCAATAAACTTCTTAAACATTCTTATCATCAGTGTTCTAAACTCTGTCTCTGATTGGTTGTTTACCTCTATTTCATTTAGTTCCAATTCTGGAGGTTTCTTCTGTTCTTTTATTTGGGACATGTTTCTTTGTTTCCTCATTCTGACTGATTCTCTGTGTTTGCTTCGATGTATTAGGTAGATCCCATAGGGTTCTCAGTCTTTGCTTTGTGATTTAATGTAGTATGTGTCCTTTATATTTGACTTGCTCCACTTCCATATTCTCCTGTCCGTGTACTCCAGAGGTGACCCTTGTGTTGTGTGTATTCCCTTGTTAAAGTTGAGCTTTAATTGCTTTTGTCTTGTCAGTAGGTGGGATTGATTCTTAGGCTAGCTAGTTGTGAGACTTGGCTTTGCCCACAGTGGATGATCTGCTGCATGACGGTTGAATGCTCAAATGAGGCTTGGCCCCTATGGGCTCTTGTGCCTGTAGAGAATTCCCTCTGGGTGTATCACTTGTAGGTCAAACCCGGTAATACTCTGGTTTGGTCTGGAGCTGGGCGCTGAGTGTGTGAATCTTGTGCCTCTTGTTCTGGGCCCTGGTGTAGGGCAATTCAGAGCAAAACAAATCAACAAGCACAACAACAACAACGAAAAAAACCAAATACACTCACATGTAAAAACAACCAATAACCAACACTCAACACAGGCAAAAATATCAAAAATACGAAAAATAAGAAAAGCAGTGCCAGTGTTGGCTTGAGCCCACCAAACTGTCTCCAGTTTGTCTTCTGTTGTACAAAGACTGCTCTGAGTCCTTTGGAGGCAGAGCTGGCCACCTGATGTCCAGAGTTACCCTAGCAATGTAGTTCTAGATGAGTGGGGTTATGAGGTGTGGTTGGTAATTTTTACACAGTGCAGTTTCTGTTCTCACCTGCACAAATGCGTGCGTAGAGCACCACAGCCAGCCACTGGGAGGTGGGGTTATTCCCTGTGCACCGGTCTCCTGGGTCTTATGGCACTTCTTCCATCAGGGTGTGTGGAAGGTGCAAGATTTCTGAGCTGCTGAAAGCCCAGAGCTGCCTCTGCCACCCACTGCTGACCCCTGCATTTGTCTCTGCAGCTGCAATTGTCCTGCAGTGAGCAGCCCAGAAAAGGTGGTGGCTGGGAAGGCAGGTGTCTTCAGTCTCGCAGCCTGCTCTCTTCCCTATCTCACAGCTGCAAACCGGCTTTTTCCAGATCCTGAGTGCTAGAGCTCATCTGTAATCTGACACTACTCCTCAGTTCAGGGAACAATTTGAGACTCTGAAAGGGCGGGGGTAGGATTGCTGTGGGAGAGTGGGAGGAGGGGCCCAGGTATGGCATTTGTTTTTCGTCTTTATGTTCGAGGTAGGACCCAGCTAGAGATCTCAGCTGAGGTTACTGCCTCAAACGCTGGAAACGCTGCTCTCTCAGCAGGAGAGATCAGCTGTGGGATGCAGGGAAAGAGTCCACTGCCTGGCTCTTTTGATCTCTGGTCTGCATCCTGAGGCCCCCAGGTCCCCCGCAGTAGCAGATGCAGGCCGAGCCTCCGCAATGCTCCCTTCCCTCTTCCCCTGCAATGCTCCCTTCCCTCTTCCCCTTCTCGCCCTGTTTGCCCACCTTCAAGTAATCCTCCTGCGAGTCTCTTAACTATTCTGTGTGATGAACAGAGAGTCCTTTGATGGGTTATAGATGTTCAATTTGTGGTAAGTTCCAGAGGAGAACTCAAAAATCCCTCCTAGCTGCCGCTATTCCTATGACGTCACTTGTTGTGTGTTTTTGTGTGCCATTGCGAGAATGTCTGAGACTGAATTAGAGCAAAGAACAAACATTAAATTTCTTATTAAACTTAGCAGGAGTGGAAGTGAAGTCAGGGACATGTTAGTCCAAGTTTATGGGGATAATGCCATGAAGAAAAGGCAGTGTATAAACGGATTAAACATTTTTCTGAGGGGAGAGAAAGCATCACTGATGAAGAGAGATCCAGGGTGGCCAGTAACGAGCAGAACTGACGAAAACATTGCAAAAATTTGTCAAATTGTGCGTCCAAATCGTTGGCTGACTGTGAGAAGCATAGCAGACCAACTAAACATCGATAGAGAAAGAGTTAGGAAAATCTTTTTTTTTTTAATTAAAGTTTATTGGAGTGACAATTGTCAGTAAAGTTACATAGGATTCAGGTGTACAATTCTGTAATACATTATCTATATATCACATTGTGTGCTCACCACCCAGAGTCAGTTCTCCTTCCATCACCGTATATTTGATCTCTTTTACCCTCATCTACCACCCCCCACCCCCCTTACCCTCTGGTAACTACTAAACTATTATCTGTGTCTCTCTGACTTCAAGTTGTTTTTTTCAGTGTAATTGTGGAGGGTGCAGCTCACCTCCAAGTCAAGTCGTCATTTTCAATCTAGTTGTGGAGGGCGCTGCTCATTGGCCCATGTGGGAATTGAACCGGTGACCTGGGTGTAATGAGCTCTAACCAACTGAACCAACCCCTCTCCCCCACCCAGGAAAACCTTAACCGAAAATCTTGGCATGAGAAAGGTGTGTGCAAAAAATGGTCCCAAAGGAGCTCACCAATGAACAAAAGCAAAGGAGAGTCAAAGTTTGCCAAGACCATTGGGAGAGGCAAGATGATGTTTTGGGCCATGTTATCACTGGTGATGAAACACGGGTATACCAACAACTCTGAAACAAGGCGTCAAAGTACACAACTGGAAGTCAGCCAATTCTCCATGACGAGAAAAGTTCTGTTAGTCCAAATCAAGAGTCAAAATGATGTTGCTAACATTTTTTTTGTATCAGAGGGATTACTCATTAAGAATTTGCACCAACTGGACAAACAGTTAACCAAGTTTACTATTTGGAAGTGCTGAAAAGGCTGCATGAAAAAATTAGACGAAAACAACCTGAACTTTTTGCCAACAATTCCTGGTGCTTGCCTTACGACAATGTACCAGCTCACACAGCACTGTCTGTGAGGGAGTTTTTAGCCAGTAAAGAAATAACTGTATTGGAACACCCTCCCTACTCACCTGACTTGGCCCCCAGTGACTTCTTTCTTTACCCAAAGATAAAGGAAATATTGAAAGGAAGACATTTTGATGACATTCAGGACATCAAGGGTAATACGACAACAGCTCTTATGGCCATTCCAGAAAAAGAATTCTAAAATTGCTTTGAAGAGTGTACTAGGCACTGGTGTCGGCACATAGCTTCCCAAGTGGAGTACTTCACAGGTGACCGTAGTGATATTCAGCAATGAGGTATGTAGCATTTTCCAGGATTAGTTCATGAACTTAATTGTCAGATCTTGTATATAACCCAGTGCAAAATTATACAGCCTATACTTTATGTTGTGAAAGAAGAGGGGAAGAACAGTGAGGGCCACAGCAGAGGAAGAGGGACTGGGCCTCGACCTTGAAAGAGAGGAAGGGTTGGAATGGGGTGAGCAGACTCAATCAGCTGTCTGGGGACTATCTGAGTGACCAGCAGGTGGTGAGAAGTGAAGGAGATGTGGGTTAGGCCCAGGCAAGGGGCCAGAGGTGGTGGCAGAAGAAAGGCGCAGAGGAACCTTTGGCCAGATGGTTGCAGAGGCCCTGGGGGTGGCCCTTTCTCTCCAGCCCTTATTCTGTTCTCCTTTTAGCCCTTTTCTGCACCACTCCCTATACTCTCTCCCTTCTTTGGATCTCTTTGTGGTCCTCCTCCCTCCTCTGAGTCTCATTATTTCATCTACAAAATAAGGATGCTCATATTGGAGGCTGGTGGTGTCACCTCCCCTGCTTCCATTCCACTTATGAAATGTGATTCAATAAGAGCTGCTGCCATGGGGCTGCTCTCCCCGGCCTTGGCCCTGCCGGCTCCTGCAGATGTATGTCTTGGAGGGGAAGCATGAGGGGCCAGGCCTTGGATGCCTTGCTCCTGCTTGCTTGGGGTTGTTTCACTTCTCACTCAGGCTGGAGATGGGTGAGGATACCAAGTCTAGAAGTTGCTTTTCTTTCAGAATCAAATGGCTTCCTCTCAGAACCAGTCCCTTTAAGATGACATGGAAGCCAGAACAGATCTTTTATGTTCAATTGGAAAATTCATCAGGTGGGAGAAAGCCTGGAAATGCCAGAGTGAAGGGCTTCATCCATGGTCGCTCATTGGTGGGGGTGCTGCCTGGACTTTGTTTTTTGAAGGCAAATGTTCCCCGGCATAAACACAGGCAGAGCAGAGAATAACAACATTTAGTCCCCAAACAAAACAGGAATGGGACTTGCCTCGCAAGGGCGATGGCTCTTGCTGCAAAGATGCTGTTCAAGGGACAACCTTCATTATGGAATATCCTGCCTTGAACATGATGGGTTTTCCATTCTTGTTTCCAAATGAATACCCTCCTTAGAGATTAGTGGCTAGCTTGGGGCAAGGCAAGACCCTCATGGAAATGGGCAACTCTGTCTCAGCTGGGACTAGGTTCAGAGGGGCATGCCTCCCTTCTTGAGTTAGGCCTGGCATGAATGCTGCAACTGTACCCCTCAAAGCACAAAGAGATCCATTGCCATCAGGTGCCTGAAGATTTAGCTTTAAACCACCTTCTTTCTCTATCCCATCTTGGACTACCCCTCTTCATGCACCAAACACTCCAGCCAGAACAGAGTCATTTCTGCTTTCCATGAGAGGGCCAAGCTTTCTTGCATTCCTGAGTTCCTGCTTATTTTGTTCATTGGACCACTTTGTCCCCACCCTCTTTCTGCCCATCCAAGAGACAGTATACATCGTGGTTATGAACACGGACTCTGTAGGTTTGATTCCAGGATCCAATGCCTACTTTTCTGTGCCTCCATTTCCATGTCTGTTAAATGGAGGTGATAAAGGCACTTACTTCACAGGATTGTGGTTAGCCCTAAACAAGCTACTATTTGTGGTGCACTTAGACAAGCACCTGGTACATAGTAAGCACTATATAAAGTATTAGGAATTAATATTCAAATCCTAGTGCCTTTCAAAGTTTGGCTCAAATACCACCTCCTCCATGAAGTATTTCTGACCACCCAAGTGGAAATGCTGTCTCCTTCCTCTAACTTCCCCTTGCCTTTTAGCTGGATCTGTCCTGGGGAACTAACTACTTGGTGTCATAACAATGTACGCACAGGTATCAGTTACCTGAGTACCATAGTTGCTCAATAGATCCTTGGTGAATGATTGAATGGAGTTGGAAGAGGGAGAGCCATGATTGGCCTCCCCACAAGAAAGTGAGGGACCAATCACCAGCGAGTTATGTGTGTAGCAGTTGGGGCTAGCTCACCTGGATCCACTGCTACACCCTGATCAGTCCTTCCTCGTGAGCATGGGCAAGCCTGCAACACACTCCACAGGGAACAGCATGAAGGGATGCGCCAAGCAGCCTCCACCATGTTGTCTGCTGACGGTAGCCCTGAGGCACCCTGGATCACATCTGGGTTACTCTATGCCTACTCTAATCCTGGGATTCTTGGTCTGCAGTAGGACCAGGTCAATCATGAACTGAGCCAAACCTCACAGATTTTCCTCCCAAAATGCAACCCATTGCTCCCCTTACCATACAATTGACTCAGTTTCTGCTGATCTTGGGGCTCTAGATGCTGCTTACTTCCCTTCCCTCCTTTCCCTCCTGGCCAGGGATTATACACATATTAGCACCTCCTTGAGTCAGGCCCATTGTCCACTGAGGTTGGACTTGAGCCCTACTAGGGTGCTGAGCTGTTTTCTTGATGACCCCAAGATCCCCTATATTCCTTTAACTACTCTACACTCAGATTATTGTTCTGTGCCTGTGCCATCACTTGCTGAAATGACTTCCCTGTGGGCTTCAAGTGACCATGGTGTTTTTGTATACTTCGCAGCACCTAGCATGGTGGAGGTGGAGGTTGGTCTTACACATAGAAGAGGCTTCCTTAATCATTTTTGGTTTAATTGCTGAATTAAGATGTGGGAGGAGGGAACTAAAGCTACAATCACTCTGATCATGTTCTTCTTAACTTTTAAAATTCTTATCATACTAGTGTATCCCTGAGTTACCAGGGTCCTGCATACCTCTTAAGGTCTAAATGACATTGCTTTGAGCTCCCCTCCACTCCTGTGCCATGAGCCATGTAAGTCAAGAACCCTGTCCAATGTATTTTTTAATTTCTTGGGGTAAAGGAATAGGGAAGATTTACATTCTCATGGTCTCCTGCGCCACCCAGGTTCCTGCAGCTTTGAGCATGGTCTCTGCTTTCACCACATTGACTAAGGCATGAAACCTAGAGCCTTCCTCAGTTCCCACCAAGAAAATGAGAGTAGAGTTTACTGAAGATCTTTGGTGGGTGGAGTCCTGGGAGCGAATCACATCATACACAGCTCACAGGCTTCCTCCATTTTTCAAGCTCCTCTGTCCCTTTCCCCCTCTGCTCCTTATCGTTTCCCTCCATGGTTTCTGAGGTTGATCCAAATTCTCCTCCTCCCCTCTAAGCCTTGGTACCTAGTAATGGTGTGAAGATCAGGGATAGGTGTCACTTTCTACCCTCAAGAATTTAGCTAAGTATTTTTTTTATACCAACATAGGTAGTTCTTGCCCTGTGGTTTATTGTCATTAAGTAATAAAAATTTCTCCACCTCATTACATGAGCAAGCTTCTTCCCCTCTCTGGACCTCAGTTTCATGATCTGTAAAATGAACTAAAATCTCTAACTGAGTCCTGTCCAGTAGAAGTATAATGCAAGTCACATACGTAATTTTAAATTTTCTAATAGCCACATACACAAAAATAAACAGGTACAATTAGTTCTTTATCCTCTTGGGTAACAATGGGGGAACTACTAAATAATTTTAACAACATTATTGAGGTATAATTGACATAATGAATTGCACATACTTAAGGTGCACAATTTAAGTTTTGACATATGTATACACCTGTGAAATTATCCCCACAATTGAGATAGTGAACATAACCATCACCCCCACAAGTATCCTCGTGCTCCCTTGTAATTGTATGTGTTCAATAGTATATTTTATTTAACCCAATATATTAAAATATTATCATTTATACATGTATTCAATATGAAAATTATTAATGAAATATTTAACATTCTTTTTATGCAAAGTTTTCAAATTCTGGTGTGTTTTACACTGATGGTGCATCTTGTTTTGTACTAGCCACATTTCAAGTGCTCCATAGTGACATTTGGCTGCTGGTAAGTGTTTTGGACATCAGAGATCTACGTGATCTCTCAGCACCTTTTGCTCTCTCTCACTGAAGAGCTCCCTGTGTCTTTACCTCTCCCATGCATCTCCTGAAGTGTGTCCTCATCTTTGGTCTTCAGGCCCTACAGCGCTCCTGTCCCTGGATTTTGTCAGCTGGCCCTGTCTGAATGGGCTCCAGCTCTGTGATGTGTACCTACAGAGTGGTGAGCAGGATGCTTTCCAGCACTCAAGGTGGCTTGAACCAAGCTGATGCTGCTATGCGTACAGCCCAGGTGCTGGCCCCTGGTGCAAACTGCCATCTGAAACATCCAGGGGAGAGCCATTTACTGGGGCCCCTCTTAGGCAATAGAATTCCAGAGCAGGCTCTGGATAGGGCCATTTCTGTCAACAACAAAGTTAGGCAGATCGGTTGTGAGGTGTGTTACTAATAAAGTACTGAAGTTCACAAATGACTGACTTTTTATTATACAAGTTCTGACAATTAAGGTCACAAACTTGTTGCAACAATGTTGCTAACCTTTTTTGATATCAGAGGGAATTCTCATTATGAATTTGTACCAACTGGACAAACAGCTAATCAAGTTTACTATTTGGAAGTGCTGAAAAGGCTGTGTGAAAAAGTTAGATGACCCGAATTTTTCGCCAACAATTCATGGCTCTTGCATCACCACAATGCACCAGCTCACACAGCACTCTCTGTGAGGGAGTTTTTAGCCAGTAAACAAATAACTGTATTGGAACACCCTCCCTACTCACCTGATCTGTACCCCAATGACTTCTTTCTTTACCTGAAGATAAAGGAAATATTGAAAGGAAGACATTTTGATGACTTTCAGGATGTCAGGGGTAATATAACAACAGCTCTGACGGCCCTACCAGGAAAAGAGTTCTAAATTTGCTTTGAAGGGTGGACTAGGTGCTGGCATCAGTGCACAGCTTCCCAAGGGGAGTACTTCGAAGGTGACTAATAGTGATAGTCAGCAATGAGGTATGTAGCACTTTTTCTAGGATGACTTTGCGAACTTAATTGTCTGACCTCGTAAACTAGGTTGGAGTCAAGATTATTCCTACTATAAATAAGAGTGGAGTCAGAGTCCCCCATAGAACAAGGTCACTTTCATTCCAGCAGGCTTTCTTAAATGGGAGAGGAAGGGGGTGGTTATAGCTTCTGTGCTGGGGATTGCACATGAGCCCTTGACTGTCTTCCCTATGTGTAAACCCTTGAGCAACCATTAATGATCACTAATAAGTGTGGCTGTGATGACTACAAATTTGGTCAGGGGGAGTTATCA